>NW_028246204.1:0-89721 GCF_964263255.1 Lissotriton vulgaris
TGTTAGTCCTTCCTCTATTTCTATTGTCTTTGGACTTTAGATACCAGAAATCTTCTCTCGATTTACATTCTTTAAATACAAATATCCCTTCCTTTCATACAGTCTGCCACTAGCCCCATGCATTTCCAAATCTTACACAATCATCCCCAAATTCTCATTCCACTAAATAAGTGATTTCTTTCATAGCAAACCTGTCCCCCCTATCCACGTGCCACCCAGCATGCCATTATCAATGCCTGACATGCACTATGAGGAAGGAGGCCATAGTTCTCCTAGATACTGCTAGGGGGTCATTTACAAAGGCACAGCTTTCATTTGTGGAATTTAGAAATAAAATTAAAAAAAAAAAAAAAAAAAGAAAGCTTTTCCCCACCTGGGGTTTGAACCCTGGTCAAAACTTACTCAAAGCCCCTGCTCATACACAGTGAGCCACATAGTCTGCTGAAAGTTTCCCAGCCAAAGTTATCTATGTCATAGAGTAAGGTTGTTAGTCCTTCCTCTATTTCTATTGTCTTTGGACTTTAGATACCAGAAATCTTCTCTCGATTTACATTCTTTAAATACAAATATCCCTTCCTTTCATACAGTCTGCCACTAGCCCCATGCATTTCCAATTCTTACACAATCATCCCCAAATTCTCATTCCACTAAATAAGTGATTTCTTTCATAGCAAACCTGTCCCCCCTATCCACGTGCCACCCAGCATGCCATTATCAATGCATGCCTGACATGCACTATGAGGAAGGAGGCCATAGTTCTCCTAGATACTGCTAGGGGGTCATTTACAAAGGCACAGCTTTCATTTGTGGAATTTAGAAATAAAATTAAAAAAAAAAAAAAAAAAGAAAGCTTTTCCCCACCTGGGGTTTGAACCCTGGTCAAAACTTACTCGAAGCCCCTGCACATACACAGTGAGCCACGTAGTCTGCTGAAAGTTTCCCAGCCAAAGTTATCTATGTCATAGAGTAAGGTTGTTAGTCCTTCCTCTATTTCTATTGTCTTTGGACTTTAGATACCAGAAATCTTCTCTCGATTTACATTCTTTAAATACAAATAGCCCTTCCTTTCATACAGTCTGCCACTAGCCCCATGCATTTCCAATTCTTACACAATCATCCCCAAATTCTCATTCCACTAAATAAGTGATTTCTTTCATAGCAAACCTGTCCCCCCTATCCACGTGCCACCCAGCATGCCATTATCAATGCCTGACATGCACTATGAGTAAGGAGGCCATAGTTCTCCTAGATACTGCTAGGGGGTCATTTACAAAGGCACAGCTTTCATTTGTGGAATTTAGAAATAAAATTTAAAAAAAAAAAAAAAAAAGAAAGCTTTTCCCCACCTGGGGTTTGAACCCTGGTCAAAACTTACTCAAAGCCCCTGCACATACACAGTGAGCCACGTAGTCTGCTGAAAGTTTTCCAGCCAAAGTTATCTATGTCATAGAGTAAGGTTGTCAGTCCTTCCTCTATTTCTATTGTCTTTGGACTTTAGATACCAGAAATCTTCTCTCGATTTACATTCTTTAAATACAAATAGCCCTTCCTTTCATACAGTCTGCCACTAGCCCCATGCATTTCCAATTCTTACACAATCATCCCCAAATTCTCATTCCACTAAATAAGTGATTTCTTTCATAGCAAACCTGTCCCCCCTATCCACGTGCCACCCAGCATGCCATTATCAATGCATGCCTGACATGCACTATGAGGAAGGAGGCCATAGTTCTCCTAGATACTGCTAGGGGGTCATTTACAAAGGCACAGCTTTCATTTGTGGAATTTAGAAATAAAATTAAAAAAAAAAAAAAAAAAAGAAAGCTTTTCCCCACCTGGGGTTTGAACCCTGGTCAAAACTTACTCGAAGCCCCTGCATATACACAGTGAGCCACGTAGTCTGCTGAAAGTTTCCCAGCCAAAGTTATCTATGTCATAGAGTAAGGTTGTTAGTCCTTCCTCTATTTCCATTGTCTTTGGACTTTAGATACCAGAAATCTTCTCTCGATTTACATTCTTTAAATACAAATAGCCCTTCCTTTCATACAGTCTGCCACTAGCCCCATGCATTTCCAATTCTTACACAATCATCCCCAAATTCTCATTCCACGAAATAAGTGATTTCTTTCATAGCAAACCTGTCCCCCCTATCCACGTGCCACCCAGCATGCCATTATCAATGCCTGACATGCACTATGAGTAAGGAGGCCATAGTTCTCCTAGATACTGCTAGGGGGTCATTTACAAAGGCACAGCTTTCATTTGTGGAATTTAGAAATAAAATTTAAAAAAAAAAAAAAAAAAGAAAGCTTTTCCCCACCTGGGGTTTGAACCCTGGTCAAAACTTACTCAAAGCCCCTGCACATACACAGTGAGCCACGTAGTCTGCTGAAAGTTTTCCAGCCAAAGTTATCTATGTCATAGAGTAAGGTTGTTAGTCCTTCCTCTATTTCTATTGTCTTTGGACTTTAGATACCAGAAATCTTCTCTCGATTTACATTCTTTAAATACAAATATCCCTTCCTTTCATACAGTCTGCCACTAGCCCCATGCATTTCCAATTCTTACACAATCATCCCCAAATTCTCATTCCACTAAATAAGTGATTTCTTTCATAGCAAACCTGTCCCCCCTATCCACGTGCCACCCAGCATGCCATTATCAATGCATGCCTGACATGCACTATGAGGAAGGAGGCCATAGTTCTCCTAGATACTGCTAGGGGGTCATTTACAAAGGCACAGCTTTCATTTGTGGAATTTAGAAATAAAATTAAAAAAAAAAAAAAAAAAAGAAAGCTTTTCCCCACCTGGGGTTTGAACCCTGGTCAAAACTTACTCGAAGCCCCTGCACATACACAGTGAGCCACGTAGTCTGCTGAAAGTTTCCCAGCCAAAGTTATCTATGTCATAGAGTAAGGTTGTTAGTCCTTCCTCTATTTCTATTGTCTTTGGACTTTAGATACCAGAAATCTTCTCTCGATTTACATTCTTTAAATACAAATAGCCCTTCCTTTCATACAGTCTGCCACTAGCCCCATGCATTTCCAATTCTTACACAATCATCCCCAAATTCTCATTCCACTAAATAAGTGATTTCTTTCATAGCAAACCTGTCCCCCCTATCCACGTGCCACCCAGCATGCCATTATCAATGCCTGACATGCACTTTGAGTAAGGAGGCCATAGTTCTCCTAGATACTGCTAGGGGGTCATTTACAAAGGCACAGCTTTCATTTGTGGAATTTAGAAATAAAATTTAAAAAAAAAAAAAAAAAAAAGAAGGCTTTTTCCCACCTGGGGTTTGAACCCTGGTCAAAACTTACTCACAGCCCCTGCACATACACATTGAGCCACGTAGTCTGCTGAAAGTTTCCCAGCCAAAGTTATCTATGTCATAGAGTAAGGTTGTTAGTCCTTCCTCTATTTCTATTGTCTTTGGACTTTAGATACCAGAAATCTTCTCTCGATTTACATTCTTTAAATACAAATATCCCTTCCTTTCATACAGTCTGCCACTAGCCCCATGCATTTCCAAATCTTACACAATCATCCCCAAATTCTCATTCCACTAAATAAGTGATTTCTTTCATAGCAAACCTGTCCCCCCTATCCACGTGCCACCCAGCATGCCATTATCAATGCCTGACATGCACTATGAGGAAGGAGGCCATAGTTCTCCTAGATACTGCTAGGGGGTCATTTACAAAGGCACAGCTTTCATTTGTGGAATTTAGAAATAAAATTTAAAAAAAAAAAAAAAAAAGAAAGCTTTTCCCCACCTGGGGTTTGAACCCTGGTCAAAACTTACTCAAAGCCCCTGCTCATACACAGTGAGCCACATAGTCTGCTGAAAGTTTCCCAGCCAAAGTTATCTATGTCATAGAGTAAGGTTGTTAGTCCTTCCTCTATTTCTATTGTCTTTGGACTTTAGATACCAGAAATCTTCTCTCGATTTACATTCTTTAAATACAAATAGCCCTTCCTTTCATACAGTCTGCCACTAGCCCCATGCATTTCCAATTCTTACACAATCATCCCCAAATTCTCATTCCACTAAATAAGTGATTTCTTTCATAGCAAACCTGTCCCCCCTATCCACGTGCCACCCAGCATGCCATTATCAATGCATGCCTGACATGCACTATGAGGAAGGAGGCCATAGTTCTCCTAGATACTGCTAGGGGGTCATTTACAAAGGCACAGCTTTCATTTGTGGAATTTAGAAATAAAATTTAAAAAAAAAAAAAAAAAAAGAAAGCTTTTTCCCACCTGGGGTTTGAACCCTGGTCAAAACTTACTCAAAGCCCCTGCACATACACAGTGAGCCACGTAGTCTGCTGAAAGTTTCCCAGCCAAAGTTATCTATGTCATAGAGTAAGGTTGTTAGTCCTTCCTCTATTTCTATTGTCTTTGGACTTTAGATACCAGAAATTTTCTCTCGATTTACATTCTTTAAATACAAATAGCCCTTCCTTTCATACAGTCGGCCACTAGCCCCATGCATTTCCAATTCTTACACAATGATCCCCAAATTCTCATTCCACTAAATAAGTGATTTCTTTCATAGCAAACCTGTCCCCCCTATCCACATGCCACACAGCATGGCATCATCAATGCCTCACATGCACTATGACTAAGGAGGCTATAGTTCTCCCAGACACTGCTAGGGGGTGATTTACAAAGATATAAAAGGATGTCGTCAGCTTAGAGCGAAATGCGATCCTCAAACTCCGGGGTCCAGCTGATACCACTCATCGAGGGCTGCCAACGCAGCCAGGCAGCGAGCGTTTCCAAGGCCAGAGCAAAGAGGAGAGGGGACAACGGGCATCCCTGTCACGTTCCTCTCCCCAGTACAAAGGGGCCAGAGACTTTGCCATTCACCACTACCTTGGCCAGCCGCTCCTTGTATAACAGTTTTACCCATCTGATAAATCCCAGTCCGAAACTAAACTTTGCCAGCGCGGCCCAAAGGTATGGCCACTCCACCGTATCGCAGGCCATCATTGCATCCAGGGATGCCAAGATGGCTGGCTCACGTATGGACGCCACTCTCGCGAGGACTCCATGGAGACGCCGCAGGTTCAGTGTGGTATTGCGATGTGGAATAAAGCCGGACTCATCAGGATGGACTAAATCACCAATGACTGTTATCAGGCGATTCACCAGAACCTTAGCCAGAATCTTAGGCTTGGCGTTCAAAAGTGAAATGGGCCTATAGGATGTACAATGTTCTCGCGGCTTTCCCTCTTTGTGGATAACTGCAATGGTTGCGAGCCTTTGATCACGGTGGAGGAGGCCCGCATCATGCGATTCAAGAAACATAGCCCGGCGTTATGGCGCTATCTTGTCGGGTCTTAGTTTGTACAGTTCAATAGGGAGCCCGTTTGGTCCCATCACTTTGACTGAACGCACTGAACGGATCGCCAGCACAATCTCATCAGCAGTCAGTACAGCATCGATCAATTCCCTGTCTTCGTTAGCTAGGCGGGGTAAAGCTATGTCTCGCAACAACAAGTGCGAGTCAGTCAAAAGTAACTTTATTTCGATTGAATTTACAATCATAACAAGTGCATTTAAAAACGAATATTTACAACAGTATAAAAAATTCCATTTGCTCATTAATTACTAAAGAAAGTGGAGCGCTATTGCTTCAAAACAATAAGAAATCGTTCAAGTTCAACTAAACACTGACACTCTATGCACAAATATATTATCACATTAGTCATCTGCGCGGAAATAAAGTCTTAAGGAGCAGTGGTTAGTAATTGGGAATGGATTTTCAAGCAGGTTTTGAGGTAGCAGGCTACAGTTTTGGCAACATACGGGGTGTCTAAGTATTGAAGTGCCAAAAGAGCCGGTCTGCATCTTCTCAATCCTAAGTGCCGGAGAAGTGGGACCAGCCAACGTTTCCGCGGGGTCTCATAAAGACTGCAGAAGAAGGTTACATGCAGGGTTGACTGGCGAGTATGACCATCACATGGACAGTTAGCTATTTCACGTGACCAATCAGAGGGCACAGGCAGTGAGACAAGCCGATAAAATACATCAAACCGAAATCTGGTTAAAACATATCTCTCATAATTAGACAAAAAAAAAGACAGATAAGGTTGAATGCCATAGGAGGATTGAATCATCGTTAAATGAACATTTGACTTTTTACCAAGTTCTGAACACAAACGTAAATTGCTTAAATGGGCGACACATATTTTTTTCAAAGTTTTTCTAGGTATAGCCAATAGAGATTCAGGGTCAGTGAAATATGCAGGGCAATTCAGATCATTTAAAAATTTAAAAACATATAACAGCCAGGGAATCTTTTTCCAATAGGTCAGTGTGAGACAGTCAGATATTAGTGACCTAGTAAGATGACATTGCTCCTGAGTCCATATACGATGCCATAGGAGAATCGGCTGGTACCTAATGATGTCAGTTAGATACTCCCAGCCGAGCTCCATATGGGTGCCGTAAGTAGGAGCACTTCGGGGAAGGGCTAATATATATTTCAAAAAGTCATTTTCGATAATTTGAAGCTCATCTGCGGGCGTATAGCCCCATACACCAGCCCCGTACGTGGCCACGCTCATGCATTTAGCTTGGTAGATCTTCAAAATCACAGCAGGGGCGGGCTTGCCCAGTTTCCTTGAGAATGAAGTCAACGCCGATGTTGTGCGTTGAAACTGCAATTTCTTGCTGGAAATGGCAGGTTTCCAGGACAGATGCTTATCAATGAGAATACCTAGATAAGGGTAGGTGTTAGCAGTTTCTAACCTGGTCTTCTCAATAAAAGGAGATTTGCATTTTTGGGCTTTCTTGCCAATATTCATAACAAAAGTCTTGGACTTATTAACTTTAAGTCCAAGAGAAAGCATGAATTGGCAGTATTTATCTAGTTGAATCTGTAGTTGGTTAGGTGTCCTTGCTAGGATGACAGAATCGTCTGCATATAATAATGCAGGGATTGGGCGGGTGTTTATGCAGGGGAGATCTTTACTTTCAACTAGCATCGCTTGCTCCAGTCCATTAGTGTAGATGTTAAATAAGAATGGAATAAGGACGCAACCCTGCCTAACGCCTTTTGCAATGTTAAAGGATTCAGAAAGGTCCCCTTTGATGCTGTATCTCACACAAGCTTTTGCATCCGAGTATAACTCTCGGAGGAAATTCAGCAGTGCAAGATCTATGCCCAGATTACTCAAGATCGCCCATAGCTTGGAATGAATTACGCAGTCGAATGCGGAACTCAAGTCCACATAGACTAGGTAAAGATTACCGCCTTTGGCCCAGGCGTATTTACCCATAAAAGCAGAGTCAGTTTTAAGGCCTGTTCTACAGTGCCCAGACCCTCCTGGAAACCAAACTGTAAGTCTGTTAAGATCTTATTCTCTGTGGCCCAGTCCCGTAGTCGTTCCAGAATTAATCTGCCGGCGACCTTGCCCAGAGAATCCAAGAGGGAGATGGGCCTGTAGCAGGCTGGGTTGTCCCGTTCTCCCTTTTTAAATATGGGTAGGAGCACAGAAGTGGACCAAGAATCAATAAGGCCGATCTGAGTCACTGCGGACATGACCTGGGTAACAATTGGGGACCATAAGTCTATGTTGCTAACAAAGATGTCTAAGGGGACCCCATCAGGAACGGGCGCTTTACCGGTCTTTGAGGAGGTCAGCGCCGCGGTCACCTCCACTAGATCGAAGTGGAGGTCAATAGGGTAGATATTGTTACTAGTGACAGCTGCCGCCTCTAGTCTAGGAGCCTCAGTTGTCAAGGTGGGGTCCCCTAAGATCTGCGAGTAGTGTGCTACCCATTTATCAGCGGGTACTGCCACGTCAAGATGCCGTACAGCAGTTGCATCAGCTAGGAAAGGGGCCTTAACTGTTCTCCAAAACAGGGTACAGTACTTGCTTAGTGTGCTCTGGTGTAGTTGGGCCCAGAGATTATTTTTTATTTCCCGTTTACGGGATTTTTGTGCCATCTTATAGTTTTTTCTTAAAGACGCAATTAGGGGCTGGTCCTTGACTTGATTGTGTAGAGCGTTTTTTAGTGCACGCTGGGCTTTACGGCAATGGGAATCAAACCACCCACTGGAATCCTTATCGTTATTGTGAGTCTTATGTTGGCGAGTAAGCTCTTGTCTGATGGCTTCTAAGATTTTAACGAAGCTATAGAGGATCAGCTGAGGGGATGATGACATCTCCAAACAGTGATAGATTAAGGGAAGGGTTCTTTGGATGATCTTGCTAGTGGCCTCTGAGGGATTGATCATCGACCATTTGAGAGTATAGCCATTAATTTTACTCATCTACAGGGAATGCTGCGTTAAGAGGCTTGTTTTTGGACAGGCTGAGGATGGGGTATTTAATACTATAGTGGTGCTGTTTGAGTAGTGATCGCTTGAGGGATCGGTACCAGTTGTAAAGTGTTTCAATCGGTTGTTTAAAGATTGGGAACATAAGATAAAATCAATAATTGTGCTAAATCCTCTACCGTGAAAAGTCATCTTGAACTCAACAGCAGGACTCACTAAAATGTTCGTGAATTCAAGTACTAGAGCAAAAATACAGTTATTTAAAGCGTCACCAACACTACTGTGGGCGAAGTGGGCCAGGGGGGCGTCGTGCTCGTCTTGGAGCCCACAAATACCTTTGTTATAGTTGTTACACAAATAAACATTGAAATCCCCACCCCACACAACATGGCATTGTAGCTGTTGGTTCTTGGCTTTCTGATCTTGTAAATATAAAGTGATTTCCAACAAAGATTTTACACAGTCACCAGGCGTGGAATTATTGTACATATTGATGAAATAATAACAAGAACTATTGTCTGGAACTAATTTGAGAATTTGAAAGATTGGAAAGACTAACGGGACTTCCGTGGTCGTAAAAGGAATTAAGTTGGAAATGTAAATGGCTAAGCCACCCTTGGGTCTTCCATGAGTGGACGGTATGGCCGGAAGATGGAATGTTTTGTAGCCCTGGATGTGAATAGGATCAATTGCCCAGGTTTCTTGAAGGCAGATTAGCTTATATTTATTGGTCACTTCTAGCCAGGACTGGAGATGGATTTTGGATCTAAGGCCAGCTACGTTCCAGTATATGACTGGAAGATCCTGGGTTGATGAAAAAATAGGGTTTGAAAACTGAGGTTCAGCAGAGGAGTGTGGGGGTTGGGACAAGGACTGAGTGGTTGGGACGGAAAGGGAGAGGGTAGGTTTTGGATCACTGACTTGAAGAATAATAGGTTGTTGGCTCAGAGGTGAGTCAACTGGGGTAGCTGACAAAGTGTGACACAAATCCTGGTGAGTAGAAGTTGACGGCTGTTGGGTCAAGGGTTGCTGGGGAGGACAAGACTCGGGCTGGGTACCAGACAGGGGTGGCAAAATAGAGCCGACCGTCCGAGTGCTCTTACAGGAGTGTTTGGGGTTGGGCGGAACATTGTTGGGGCCACTGTCTGAGATGGGTAGAGTTGGTGGTCAGTCCACCATATCCAAACAGTCATATCTATTGGATAATGGTGGGCCTCTCCAGTTTTTAAAGTTGTTAAAGTGGCCTGGTGGTGGATTGCTAAAACCGTACCCAGACCACTGGTCTCGATCTCTAATCCCACCCCAGTTCCCTACCCTCGTCCAGGACCACGGAGGACCAGCGTTACGTCGTGTAGTCGGGGGATAGAAGTACGACAGATTGTGAGTGGCTATCCCTTCAGTAGAGGTATGATCACCCCAGGAGCAGATATGCTCAACTGTATTGGGATCTGCAAAGTTTACTATAACGCAGTCGCCCTGGATGTTTTTCGGTTCGTTGCCTAGCCAAGGCACTCTGCGCACTGTAGTAACTCTGTTGTCCATAAAGATTGGAAGAGGTCTGTTGCTGGACAACCATTATATTACTTTGTTTTTTAAAGACCATACCGGTTCGTCTTAGTTTGGGGAGAGTTCCGGAACACCAGTCATTATTACTACATATGGAGAAGCCTCGGTGGGAGATGAATAGGGGGAGTCCTTCTCTTACGGTTTTTCGGAATGGTATTGAATCCAGTAGAGTTTTTGGGATGGGTGGGGGCAGGAGTGGGGACTGCGGTGGTATAAAGGGAAGAAAGAGGATTTAAATGGGTAGATGATGTTGGGTTGGGATTGGTTGCAGAATGTGACGGTAAGGGATTAGTGGATTTGGGAGGTGGTTGCGGCTTGTTTGTAGGTGTTAAAAAATGTTTTTGAGTAGGCTTCTCTGGGGCTTTTTGTTTGTTGGTGTTTGGATTCTGCGCAGAGGTTACAGGCTTTGATGTTTTTACGTTTAAAGTAGTGGGCCTACCTTGCGCCAAGTTGGAATCCTTCTTGTTTCCCTTACTTTGGTTTAGTCCTAGAGACAGTTGAGTTAGTTGGGACTGAACCAAGTGTAGAGCCTTTTCAATTGGTTCCAAGTGGGATTTAAATAAATCTCCAATTCTGGTAAGCAGTAAGCTATCGTTGCTACATGTGTTAGTTGTAAGGTTACCATTTTCCATGTCTCCTCCACTGTCATAGCTACTGGAGCTAGTACAGCTGATATTCGGGTTAACAGAGATAGGATCCACTGCTTGTGCACTTGACAGTGAAGGAGAATGGTGGGTGGTTGAAGGGTTAAAGATTTGCGGGGGAGGATCAGAGACAGAAGGAGTTGCAAGGATAGTTGTAGTTGAAGGAATGGTGGAGTGGTGGGACTTAGTAGTTGCCTTCTTCTTCAATTTTTTGGGAATTGCTCCTTCTCGTATACCCCTGGCTATTGGGTAGGAGGGGGGATTATCTGGTTGGATAACAAAAATAACTGGAGATTTTTCAAGAGAGAAATGGGATTCGGAAAGATCTAGGGATGCGGATAGGTCCACTGTGCGAGGGACGGTGTGCATTTCTGCATGTGCTGTCACTGGAGGGGGCAGATCAACAGGACGAAGTGGGGTTTTTGCAGTGGCCAGTAAGCCCATTGAAGAGCGTCTGTCAATCATCAGGTCCTGTGAGATCCTCCGGTCCAATAGAATGATACCCTGCTCAATGGCATCGTTAGCTTTCGTTATAAATTGGTCTATTGGCCCAATGACCTCAGCTGCAGATTGAGCCTGCTTTTTAACAGTATTCCTGGTGGTTCTCGGACACATTGTACCATAAGGATCGTAACAGTAGTAAGGTACAATGGAACTTCTAAGGCCAAATAGCAAAAACTGGCGGGACCTAAATAGATGTTTTGTCAGTGGCAAAATATAAAAGCAAACTGAAAATAGGGTGGCCCAGTCCAGTCCTGCCCGGTCTTGAACGGGCTTAAACGGGCCCGCCCTTGGCCCGGGCTTCGCCCGCGTTTCGCCCCGCGCGCGTCCCGCGGTGCGTTTGGGTCTGTTCAATTTTTGGTGAGCTAGTTAGGGGGCGTGGCCGCCGGGGGAAGAGGCACCAGCTGTTAGGTGTAGAGGCTGCTGGTCCTCGCAGTCCCCCGGTGGAGCCAACAGGTAGCCTCAAGGTCTAGTGCACGCTGGGAGCTTGCAGGCTGTCCGCCGATTTTGGAGAAGCTCCCACCAGCGGCGCGACCTTTCCTGTGCACATTAGGTGTTGCAAAGCGCCCTCCGAGTTCAGCGTTCAGGTATCCTCCTTGTTGGCAAGTAGAGTTTAAGCAAATGAGCGGCAAATGCGAGTCCTCTTCGGGTCTGTCCGATACGGGAGAATAAACCCCCTGAAAATATTCTGCGAAGCGTTCCACTATTTTCACTGGGTCAGTAACTCTCATACCACTCTGACTTTCAATCACCGGAACCACCCGACTCGCTCTCTCTTTCTTGTCCAGCCATGCAATCAATTTACCTGCCTTATCCCCAACATCATACAAACGCCCCTGCTGCTCTCTACTCATGGATCTGGCAGCGTCAGTGACCAGTGCTTTATAATCACTCTGTTTGAGACTAAGAGCATGAAATTTCTCCTGAGTAACATCATGTTCCAAATCTTTTCCAACTCGTCTATTTCGGATTCAAGTCGGATTACTTCTTCATGTTTACTCCTCTTGGCACAGGAAATCAACGACAAAGCCTGCCCACGGATAACTGTTTTGAAAGCCTCCCAAAGTGAAACAGCAGAAGACACTGACCCCAAGTTTTCAAGTAAATAGTGCTCTATAGACTTAACCAATGCTGCACGGGTCCTAGGGTTGCGGAGGTACCATGTGTTTATGGGAGCTAACCTCCCTTCTGCTCCAACACCAGTATCCAACACCATGAGTAGCGGGTAGTGATCTGAAATGCCACGAGGCAGATGTCTAACGTCCTTAACCATCATGGCCTGCGCCGCTGGCATCAGTACATAATCAAGCCTAGAGAGGCTGCCATGTGCCCCGGAGTGGAAGGTGTATTGTGTCTGCCCAGGGTGTAGCAAGCGCCGACAATCTACTAATCCCAAAGTGTCCATAAGCCTACTCAGCCAAGCCTTTGATCCCGGCAGGTCCCTAGGTGGATAACGATCTTCCCTCCCACAAACAACCGAAATAAAGTCACCACCCACTATCAGGAATCCTTCCGGGAGATTCAGAAATGCTTTACCGATATCTTCAAATGTGGACTATTGCAGACCAGGTGGGACATAAACAGACATTAGAAGTATGGTCTTTACCTCCCATCTGCCCACTATTACTGCATAACGTCCCCTGTCATCATAAATCACCTCGTCAATTTCCAAGGGGAGGGAGGCTCTGATCATTACCCCCACCCCGAGACCCGGAGGTGAAGCCCGAATGAGCGACAAGACGATAACCTCGTCTGCTCATGGATGAGCAGGAATTTTCTATAAGGTGTGTCTCTTGTAGCAGGACCACATCTGGTGACATTCTCTTGAGTAGTTGGAGAACCACCCCTCTTTTAATTCTGTCCCCTAGACCATTGACATTCCATGACATTAGTCTCAACCCTCTATCCCCCATCCCAATAGTGCCCAGCACCCCATCCCAGAGAAAGAAAGACTAAGCAATCCATTACGATGAGGTGGAGGTCGGCTGGTCCCCCACAGCTTCATGGCTGCAATGGGGTAGTGGTGTAATCAAGCGGGTCAGAGAGTGCTGCTATCCGCCTGGAGGAAGACCTGGGTTTGTGAACAAAAAATATCTCTTTAGACTGTGTCAGTATCCTGGAGTCGTTGAAGGCTCTGGCCCCGCTGCCATTGCATGTAGTTCGAAATTAGCACCTGTCTTATTATATACAGCATCGCCGTACAATCTCCTCCCCAGTCGCCACCCCGCTCCCGCCTCCCAGCTGCTCCTCCCACGCTACGCCCTCGCCACTATCTACTTATGACAGATGCATTTACGCGCAGTGGGCGCGCCCTAAGCGCGCCGAAGGCGCGCCAAAGGTAAGCCCGTCTACGTCCATCCGCGCCTTGACCGCGCCTAGCGGAAGACCCCCTGGCCCACGCAAAAACCACTCCACCCGCCTAATGTACGATGTCGCAACCCTCTCTGCACTTAACACCGGCCGACTACCCGACTGCCACCGAGCCGCCCCAGGACGCACCCATGGACCCTTCACCTGCCAATCCTGCAAGTTCTGCTGCATCAGGACCCACACTGCAACCACTACCGCCAAACAGAGCCCAAACAACAACCACCTAAAGTGGATCCTGCTCAACACGCGCCCGGTCCCCAAACACGCCATTGAACTATGGAACCTACTCAACACCACATCACCGGACGTTGCCTTTCTTACAGAAACCTGGATGAACGCCTCATCAGCGCCCAACATCTCCGTAGCCATCCCTGACGGATACAAGATCATCCGAAAGGACCGCATCAACCAAACAGGAGGAGGTATCGCCATCGTTCAAAAGAACTCCATCCGCATTACGACCAGCTCCGGCGACACCCTCACAGCTGCCGAACACCTTCACTTCCAGATACACACCGACCCCAAGACCACACTTAGAGGCACCCTCATCTACAGACCACCAGGACCCCGCACACAATTCAGCGAAGACATCACCGACTTTATCAGCCCACACGCCCTCCCCTCCGAGGACTACATTCTCCTAGGGGACCTCAACTTCCACCTGTAGAAGAACAACGACAGCAACACCACCACCCTTCTGGACAACCTCGCTAATCTCGGACTCAAACAACTGGTAAACACCCCCACAACCACGCTGGACACACGCTGGACCCAATCGTCTCCTCCAGCAAGCATGTTTCCTTCAACCACGCCACAGGACTCCACTGGACAGACCACAGCTGCGTCCACTTCAACTTTAGAAAGACCAGGACCCACCACCACCCACAACAAGTCCCCCGCAGAAACTGGAACATAATTACCACCGACCAACTCACCACATCGCTAAACCAAAACCCTCCCGCCAAATCATCGGACCCAAATCAAGCAGCCGTCAATCTCGCACAATGGATCACCCACTGCGCTGACGAATTAGCACCCCTGAAAAACCATCACAACAACAAAGGTAGCAAAAAAGCCTCCTTGTTCAATGACGACCTCAAGAACTCCAAAAAGAACTGCCGCACCCTCGAGAAAACGTGGCGAAAAAACCCAACCACAGACAACATGACCGCCCTCAAGGACGCCACCCGCAAAGACCACCAGCTGATCCGATCCTCCAAGAAATCAGCATTCCAGGATCGAATCCACAACAACGCCCACAACAGCAAGGAACTCTTCAGCATCGTCAAATAGTTTACCAATCCCAGCGCCGTCTCCAGCGACATCACTCCCTCTCAAGACCTCTGCGACTCACAAGCTCCATTCTTCCACAGCAAAATCGCTGACATACATAACATCTTCGGCGACCAGTCCACCCCCCTTACTACCGAACTGAAGCCCCCCACCACCACCCTTTGCACCTGGAACCCGATCAGCACCGAAGACACCATCCGCTTGATGAACTCCATACACTCCGGATCACCAACCGACCCAAGCCCCCACCCTGCCAGTCGTTTGGTCTGATCATTTTCTTGCCCATTTTCAAATACCATCTACTATGGCTTCTCCGGCCAGCGCCACGAGACAGCAGGGCAGCAGTTATAGGGCACTTCATCGGGTGACCCCAGATATGCTCACGCATGCTCTGGTTGATCACCCTGTGTCTTGTACTGGTGACCTGGAGAAAGATCTGGAGAGCCTGCAATCCTGGCTTCTTGCCAGACTAAATGAGCTCGCTCCTTTACAGCCTCCCAGGTCCGCTGCTCGACGGGTCTCTGCCCCCTGGTTTACGGAGGAACTAGCCCACGCCCGTAGGCAATGTAAAGTTGCTGAGCGGGCTTGGAGAGCCCAGTATGAGCCTGAGGCTAAACAACGTTATAGAATCATGATGAAGTCATACCATGATCTAGTCCTTCAGAGCAAGAAATGTTATTTCGCCAAAAGGATTGACGACGCAGCTAACTCCTGTAAGGAGATTTTTTCAATTGTGCGTGAATTCACTAGCCCCCGGTCCATCTTTACTCAGGGTGCTCCAGTGGAGACCTGGGCTAACACTATTGCCAACTTCTTTACCATCAAAATTAGGCAAATCCAGGTTTCTTTCCCGTTGAGAGCCCCAGATGATGTGTCTGTGGTGCCGATTGAGACAGCTTCTCTGTCTCCCTCAGGCCCAGCTCTGCTTGACTTTCCTCCCCTTTCGGTTGCCACATCTTTAGCCTTGATGAGGAACCTTAAATCGGGCTCACCGTTAGATCCGTGCCCCGCAAAATTTCTAGCAAAAATGGCAGACGCCATCAACCCCATAGCCAATCCTATCCTCAATTTATCCCTGAGCCAGGGCTTTCTGCCCCAGGCCTGGAAGCAAGCCGCGGTCATCCCCCTGATTAAGAAGCCCTATCTTGACCCAGAGGCACCTTCTAATTATAGGCCAATCTCGCTCCTTCCAGCACTGGCTAAGATCATGGAGAAACACGTGCACAGCGTGCTTTCCAACTTCCTGGAGTCTAATGATTTACTTCATGAATCCCAATCGGGCTTTCGCTCCAACTTAAGCACCGAGACGGCGCTATTGGAAGTCTCGGAGATCGTTAAAGAGGTGCTGGACACGGGAGGCAGGGTGATGTTAGTCATGCTAGACCTGTCGGCGGCGTTTGACACCGTCCCCCATGAGGATCTCCTCACTAGGCTTCGTGACATTGGGCTAGGGGGGACGGTGCTCAATTGGTTTTGTTCCTTTCTGGCAAACCGCCGCCAGACGGTCTGGGTCCCACCCGGATCCGCCGAGATGCCGCCGTTGGGAGTCGGAGTGCCTCAGGGCTCTATTTTGAGCCCCACTCTATTTAACATCCTTATGACCCCTCTGGCGACATTGGCGGAGTCCTATGGGGCCCGGATCGTCTCTTATGCTGACGACACCCAGCTCCTTTTCACCTGTCGTAAGAGCGAAGAGTTCGATGGAGAAAGGATCCGTGAGTGCCTTGGGGCTGTTTTTAGCTGGTTTTCACACAACAGCCTTAAGTGCAACTCGGACAAATCTGAAATACTATTCTTCGGATGCCCATCAGAACCAGATTGGCAGGGATGGTGGCCTGCTGACATGTTCCCTCCCACTCAGTCTTGTAAGTGGGCGAAGAACCTGGGAGTTAAAATTGACAACGAGCTCTCGCTCAAATCCCAGGTTTCCACTCTTACGGGAACATGTTTTGGGATTCTTAGAATGCTGCGCAAGTTCTTTCCCCTTCTCTCGGAGCAACATCGGAGGATCACTGTTCAGGCCCTCATAGGGTCCAGATTGGACTATGCCAATGTCCTATATCTGGGCTTGCCTGAATATCTCTTCCAGCGTCTGCAGGTCACCCAGAACGCTGCTGCGCGCGCTATTTTTGGCCTTCACCGCCGCACTAGTGCCTCTAATCTCCTTGTATCCCTTCACTGGCTTCCGGTGCGGAAGAGGATACTGTTCAAGGCCATGACTCTTGCCCATAAGGCCTTGCATGGCAATGGTGCCAAGTATCTTCAGAGGAGGCTGGACTTCTATCGACCTGCACGATCCCTCAGGTCAGAAGCCTTGGCTTTGGCTCGGGTGCCACGCATCAAAAGGGCTCGGCTAGGCGGCCGGTCCTTTAGTTTCCTTGCTCCTCAGCTATGGAATTCTCTACCGGTGTCCCTGCGAAACACCGCAAACCTGCTTGTCTTCAGGAAAGACTTGAAAACCTGGTTGTTCGCTGGATAATCTGTCCCCTCTTCTAGGCCCCTGCTTTGTTATTGTTATGTTTTCTAGCTCTTTTCTCTGGTCTGGAGCTCAAAGCGCCGGGACACTCCTTTGGAGTAGCCGTTGCGCTATAAAAGTCCCATTTTAACATAACATAACACATCTTCAACAAGGCTGACTCCATCATAGCACCCCATCTCGGGGATATCATCAACTGCTCCCTCAACACCGCCACCTTCCAGGAAAGCTGGAAACATGCCGAACTCAGTGCCCTACTAAAGAAACCTACAGCAGACCCCACTGAACTTAAGAACTACCGCACCATCTCGCTCCTCTCTTTCCCTGCCAAATTCATAGAGAAGACCGTCAACAGTCAGCTCGCCGCCTTCCTCGAGTCCAACGGCTCCCTCGACCCCTCTCAGTCTGGCTTCCGAGCCAAACACAGCACCGAGACCGCCCTCTTCGCAGCCACAGACGACATCAGAACACTACTCGACAACGGGGAAACAGCTGCCCTCATCCTCCTGGACCTCTCTGCAACGTTTGACACGGTCTGTCATAGCACCCTAGTACAACGCCTCAGTAACGCCGCGATACAAGGAAAAGCATTGGATTGGATCATCTCTTTCCTCGCCGGAAGAACCCAAAGAGTCCGCCTCCCCCTTTCAGGTCAGAGGCCACCGAAGTCATCTGCGGCGTACCACAAGGATCATCGCTCAGCCCCACCCTCTCCAACGTCTACATGAGCCCCCTCACATCCATCGCACGCCAACACAACCTCAACATCATCTCCTACGCTGACGACACACAGCTGATCCTCTCCCTCACCAAAGACCCAAACGTCGCCAAAACCAACCTACACGAAGGGATTAAAGACGTAGCCAAATGGATGAAGAACAACCGATTGAAACTGAATTCTGACAAGACGGAAGTACTCATCCTAGGATCATCCCCCTCCGCATGGGACAACTCATGGTGGCCACCGACACTGGGCAGCGCACCCAAAGCAACGGACCATGCTCGCGACCTGGGATTCATTCTAGACTCCTCCCTCTCGATGACCAGACAAGTCAATGCCGTCTCATCATCATGCTTTAACATATTACGTATGCTCAAAAACATCTTCCTTTGGATCCCCACCGAAACAAGAAAGACAGTCACCCAAGCACTTGTCACAAGCCGACTGGACTACGGAAACACCCTCTACGCCGGAACCACAGCCAAATTACAGTAAAGAATTCCAACGCATTCAGAACGCCTCTGCCCGACTCATCCTAAACATACCCCGCCACAAGCACATATCCGGTCACCTGAGAGACCTCCACTGGCTCCCCGTAAACAAGAGAATAACGTTCCGTCTCCTCAGCCACGCACACAAGGCTATCTACGACCTAGGACCTAAATACCTCAACTCGCGCCTGACCTTCTACACCCCCACCCACCAACTCCGATCTTCCAATCAAGCACTCGCCGCGATTCCACGCTTCTGAAGAACTACCATGGGAGGAAGGATCTTTCTCCTACTTAGCGGCCAAAACCTGGAATTCTCTCCCCACCCACCTCCGCCTCACACAGAAACAACTCTCCTTCAGAAAACAACTCAAAACTTGGCTGTTTGATAAGTAGCGAACACCCCCTCCTCAAGCGCCTTGAGACCCTCTGGGTCAGGAGAGCGCAATACAAATTTTAACTTGACTTAACTTGACTTGGATCGGCCATCGATGTGTCTCAAACCCTGCAATGCCATGAAACACACAGCCGTATTGGATCTTAGATCCAGCAACAGAAATCCATGCAAAGTAACTCTGCATATAACTTGCCTTAATGGCGTAAGTTACAACCCTACCATGTCAAACCCAGGGGCGGCTGGTGTACACGGGCAAGGTGGGCGTCGCCCTCCCACCCTGTGGGGGACTGTGGGGGACTAACAAAATGCATGATGGAACACTGAGCAGTTAGCAATGCATTTTGCTGGCTGCTTGTGCTCGATAAACAAACATGTTCGAATGTTCTTTTTTTAAGGGGGTGGTGGAGGATTGCCTTTGTTCTGCACATGCTTTTGGCTGGGCGAAGATTTCTTCGACCTGGAGCCATAAAGCAGGGCAGTGACGACACACTGGAGCGTGCAGCCTGTGTCTCACTGCCAGAATAGCATTTATATTTGGGCGTTATTCCTTTGGCCCAGGGAGGAGTTGGAGGCCCTCCATTAGTTTCAATGGCTGAGGGCGGGACAGTCCGGGCGGCTTTGATTTTGTGGGGGTGTGGCAGTGGCCATTGCCTCTTCCACCAGACCTAGCAACAGTTTGTTGTTTTGCATGTGATTGATTTGCTGGGGTCTGGGGGAGGAGTCCAAAGACCACCAAATTCCAGTATTTCCCAGTTTTACTTTTGGCTTGCTTCGTCGTGGCTGGCTTGTGCGTGCTATCATTGCTATTGCCATGCTGTGTACTGCAGTCAGGGCACAAGTCCTAAAAAAAGAAGTGGGGGTACGCACCAAGTTAGGTGGTGTCACCGGAAGTGACGTCACAACAGGAAGTGACGCCACGAAATTTACTTTCTCCGTCTGAAATGCGTGAATACACACAAGATACATGTAGAAGTATAATACTGCAGTAAGTGGCAGTCACTCAAAACACAAGAACACACTATACACAAGACCCATTCCTCAGATTACACGGTTATTACAGACGGCACTACGGGCATCTGTCGGTGTCCCTGGAAGTGACATGCTCGGCGTGTTGACGGCGCAGCTCCTTGAAGCCTTGGTGCCTCGTTTGTGCTCTGAGAAATGCTGGCAAGGGGAGGGCGTGAGGTGGAAGGGGAGATTAGTCTGAGGCTTGGGTGCATTTAGAAGGCTCTCATTCACGAGCAGGTGCAGACTCAGGCACCCGTTCCATCTTTTGGGCAGGGGGGACGGCGTCCACCCGGTAAAAACACAGTAAAATAAGTGGTGAGACGCCGTCCACCCGCGTGGTACCCTGACTCGAGCCCTGACTGCAGTCCTCCTGGTATTGAGTCGAGACGAGGAGCCTGACGAGGAGCCTTGAGAAGTGAACGTCGAGGTCAGGGCAGGTCACGGTAACTACAACACACTGGTAAGTGAAAGGGATCCCGCCACCACCCACAACAACCTCCTAATTATATTTATAGGGGCTGTTGTTTTTTTTAATTTTGTCGCTGCAGCCTGCGTTAATTATGTACTTGTGTGTTACACTTAACTTTAGTAGTACTCTACTGACTGCGCGACACCTGGGGGATGGGCCACTGCCGGTAGGGGGTGACTTTGATTCGATCCATAGAGCCCGAGGCGGCGAGGCCTTGCCCTGGTGGCGTACGTTGTTTTTGGTTGGCTACTGGGCTTTTTGTTTCGTTTGTGGCACTGGGACTCCGGCAGCAGACAGTTTAAGCAGGGCTTTAAGTAGGATGAAAAAACTGGGGGGTCTCTCAAAGGGGCGTGGTCAGTGTACTTAGGGGCGTGGCTTTAAAACACTTACTCTAAAAATCTGTGCTTAGCATAATGTGATACCCGACTTGTATTTTGCGGTTCCTGTCATTGCATCCAGATATGTGATACAACAAGTAACATCATACCTACAATAAGTCAGGACTATTGGCTTTGTCAATGGTTATTAGTTGCATAGGATAAATAAGCTGTAACTATGGCTTGTTACATATAATTTTGAAAAAGTTTCCAATTAAAGCATTGTTGACCCTACCACAATGTTGCTGCTCTTGCGTTTCAGAAAGAGAAGGGAAATCCAGAAAGAAAATGACTCTTTAACCGCATCGCTGCTGCGGTTATTTTTGCGCTGTGCGGCTGTTTTCTAAAAACCGCGTTACATGACGAGCTCAGCTCGTCATCAGCATCGAAGTGGTTAAAGGATTTCCCTTCCCCCACAACGCTCACCTGACATGATGTCATGCCGTCACTTCTCCACTAGTGAGTAGTGAGAAGTGAGCAGTGTGGGAAGTGCATAACCACGTGCTTACTGTCTCCAAAAGGGTCTTTATCAGGCTGTTTTGCGCCCTGCACTTTTTTCCAGACTGCAGTGACAGCAAACTGCTGTCACTGCAGTCCGGAAAAAACGGACCGCCTGTACCAGGGCTCAAAACAGAGCCCGATAGAGACCCGTTTCGAGGTCCCCTGAAAAAAGCTGCCGGTGCTCAGACCCCTTGAGACCCGGCCCACTTAAACTCCTGAGTTTAAGCCTCTGTGGGCCTTTGTGTGCAGTGCAGAGTGCACACCCCCACTTGGTAGGTGGGGGTGGTGGCACTTAGTTTACTAGTGTATGTTACAGACACGCAGGTTCAGGTTCATTTTATTTAATTTTTATTTAATGCATTTTTATGCAGCGCAGACTTTACCCGAAGGTGTCAGAGCGCTGTACAATAGAAGAAGTCGTCGTTCGTGCAGACGCAAGGCTGGTCCCAGGCACTTGCGGAAACACGCAATCCCTGGCTCCCGGTGCTGTTTTCAGACTAAATGCATGCCCGAAAGAGTATGTGCAATCAATGGCCATGACAGCAAGAATAGCGCCCTGAAGACCAGTATCTGGCATGTAAGGGCTGTGACACTGAACCGCTTAAATACGGGGGTGCTTCCAGAAGACTAAAGGACTAACCCTGGGTTGGTAGATGACTGACGTGCTCATCTGGGGCAGGCAATGTCAGTTACCTCTCAGACAAGTGCTTTTGAAAGGGGCAGTTGTCTGAGAGGGTTGTTGTTCATGCCAGGCATGCCTGACCCCCGGCTCCCCTGAGTGCAGAACCCACTTCACTTGGCTTCAATTGCTTTACTGACAGCAAACACCCGAAAATCCAGGGGAAAAGAAAATTATACGTGAAGGACAAAGCAATTCTTTAAATCAATAAAATCGGAAATCAACGCAATAGGCGCTCCTGTATTTGACCGTACAGGCCCAGTTTTTTGACGTATGTCCCGGTGTTCTGACACCTTTCTCCCAGGGGTGTTACACAGTCCCACGCAGCCCCCGCAGTGCGGGGGGCCCTGGGCTTCAGGGGCCCGCGGGGCCCCCTCACTCCGCAAAGCTAGCAAACAAGCGTCTTCGTTGCGCGCATGCCATGGCCTCTTCTTTAATGGAATGGTGCTGTGCGCACGCACTGCCAGCCGGCCTCTTAATTATTGAAATAGTTGGTGCCCATGCGCACGCCCGGGCTCTGGCGTAACAGATGCCACTGCTAACCCAGGACTGGGGCCCACCTCGTGCAGCCCAGATCAGACAGGGGATGAATTTATTGAGGGGCCCCACGCCCCCACATCCAAGGAGTGTGGCTTAGAAGAGGGGGAGGGAGGCTGCCTAGGTTAAGGCAGGCCCAGCCAGGAGCAGCAGGAGTGGTGGCACGTGATCCAAAGGACGCAGTGGGAGTGAGGTATTAAGTTAAGTTTATTTTTAATTTTATTGACATTACTGTGTCGCTCCCCCCTTGCGCCGCCCCACCCCCCAACCCCCCCACCCCCTCTTGCCAGCCGCGACGGGACCCCTGGAACGGAAGGACTCTGAGGCCCAGAGAACTGAAGGATGTAAGGAGAGAAAAAGAGGACCCCATTTATTTATTATTAACTAAAAACAGGGAGGCAGAAAAAGAATGATGTCCCCGGTCACCGCCATGGTCCAAGTCTAGTGCTACGGAGCTCAAGTCAAGTGTAGGTAGCTCTGCGCAGCCCGCATCCGATGCTGACTGCGCGGCTCACATCCGAGTCTGAAGGAGAAGCACCTGCTGTGGCTCTCAGGGCCGGGCCGATGCTGCACGCACAGTGGCGGCTCCGGCGCTGTGAGGCTCAGGTACGGCTCTGCGGCGGGATTCGGGCATGAGCTGTCTGTGTGATATACAGGCCCAGGGCTAGAAGAGGAAGAGAAGGCGCGCTAGGAATAGACACCAAAATGCCCGGATTAAAAGTTTAAACACTTCAATTCAGCACAGCAACTTCCCCACCCATTCCTTCCTTCTCATTCTTGGGATTGTATTTAGATGTTGTTACAAGATATAAAAGTTGTGTTAAGTGTGCGTATAGTGGACTTCGACAAGTTTATCACACACATTCTATTTTTCTAACCAATTTTCCTAATGCAAACTTTTAAGAAAATTCTTGCAAAATGTGCGTGGTGAAAAGTAAAACAATTCAAGAGTTTGGGAACTCCACAAAACGTGTAGTCCGACTCTCGCTTCTGGAGGAAACCCCTTTTGCACAGGAATTGGGAATACAACGGGACATGCCCTAAAGTCGACTCTCAAAATCCTGATAACTGAAAGTGCAACAACAATTACTGAATTAGTAAGACGCTGTAACGCCCTAGGAATACATGTGTACACAGCTGGTGCTACAGGGGATTTACATACCACCTGATAGTTAAGTGGCATAGCAGGGTGCCTTTGGCCCTATTGTGTGAATGCTAATGGGCCCCCAGACCACTGCAGATAGGTGGGAATATCCTTCATTATTCAGGATGCAGTGGGCGCCACCGGCCAATGGCCCTGGTGCCACCGCACCTGCTGCGCCATTGGCAGAATGCTAGCTCATGTGAGAGGCTTATGTCAATCCTGCTCAGACAACCAGCCTCTTTATTCGTGTGGGATAATTCATGTGACATTACATAGCTCACTAGTGCCTGTTTAATTGAAGTGTGTAGTGTAATATCACATGCAACAGTACAGTAAAGTATCACACCTTGGATAGCAATAGGCCCTACTTATTATCCATGGGGGATATATTTACTCTTACTCTGCCAACTGCTGCCGCCTATACGTAACGAGTAGTTAACAGGTGCAATATACCACACCTAATCTCGCTGCTGAGTGAAGTAGAAACACCTTCATTACTTAGGCACTCTCAACACACAAACATCACAAAGAACACAGGTGACAACACACGAGTGCTATTTCATTCAAAATAAGCATTTACATCTATGTATTGCCTTTGTTAATGTTTATTCTTTATTTTAGTGTCCCCTCCCACGAGCTCTGTCACCTGCTGCACTGGTGCAGCAGGAGCATTGACACCGATGCTCAGTGTGTGATAGTTCACCCTTATTTATTTATTTTCCAACAAAACAGGAGGTGGGTCTGGTAATTTCAGTTCTTACATTAGGGCACCCAGTGTCCTTGGGAGCCGCATCTCTGTTGTAAGAAGAAGGTACACTCAGGCCCAGACTGGTAAATTCGGGCACCGGGCAATCCCCCGGTAGGCTGGATGGGGTGGGGGCCGGTTTTGCGACAGGGGGCCGGTTTTGTGTCTGCCGCCTGCCGCCGGGGCCGATTTTCAGTCCGAGTTGTATTGAGTGAGTGTGGCTGGTGATGAGTGACGTGAGTCAGAGAGTCACCGCAAGCAGCCTGCAGGCTGCAGCCAGGAAACCAAGCAAAGCAATTTAATCGAGCAACACACATTGACATAGATTGACTGGCCCGACGCCGTGCAGTGTGTGCACACTGTGCAACCTAACCTAACGTTTCAGGAGGCAGAGCAGCCTGTGCGCAGTGCGCACTGTCTCCTCCTTCGCCCTGTAGACTGCGCGCCTCTCTAGGTCCGGGCCGAATGCAGGCGGCCGATGTCGTTTCCCCACAGCGCAGATTGGGCCCTAAAATAAGTGTGTGTGACTAGAAGCATCATGAGATGAGTGACGCCATAATTTAATGTTATTCCTAGGCTTAGCCTAGCCCGCTGCCCGCCGACGTAGACCCCTGTCTGCCACCAACACAGCAGGTGAGTTTCTCCGAGTTCGGCACCAATTGATTCCCCTGATTGATGATGATCATGGGGGGTGGTCAGGCAGTTATGCTGCCTATAGTGACTTGAGACTTATTGAGCAGGGCGCCGGGCGGAGGGTGGAGGGAGGCAGTTCGGAACGAAGTGGCCTACCTCTGGTCACTGAGCAGGCCCGGACTGGTGAGTCCGGGCACCGGGCAATCCCCCGGTCGGCTGGAGGGTTTTGGGGGCCGGTTTCCGAAAGGGGGGCCGGTTTTGTGTCTGGGGGCCGATTTTGCCCCCGGCAGCGTGCGTCACTCACTCACTTTGTTCAGGGCAGGGGCACGCACTCGCAGTCGCACTTGCACATCAATCATGTCTGACTCTATGCATGCAGGCCTGCACGAACACTCCCCCCCCCCCCCCCCCACCCCCAGCAAGCGCTGCATGCCTGATTGTATGTGCAGTGTGCAAGTTGCAACCGGGTCCGTAACCGTTACCTAACAGTACATAAACAAATGGAGGAGGAGGGGGGAGGTGCCTGTGCAGAATTATGCCTGCCCCCTCCTCTGCGCGCGGCGCGTCTCTCTAGGGTGCGGCACTGTGGCTTGACGAGAGGAGCAGTCTGCAGTCGGTGCGCACGGAGTCGGAGTCCCGCCAGGCCCATAAATTAATTTTATTCTAGTGGCTGGCTACAGGCAGTGGACTGGCTACTACTACTACGTCCTCACGCACCACAGCCTTCCGAGCTTCTTCTGAGGAGAGGCCTGCTGCTGCGACAGAGGTGGGCATAGCTTATCAGTAATTGTTTAGTGCGCCAGCAGCAGAGTTTAATGGCCCATTACTGCAGTGCATTTCGATTTACACGCTCAGCACATCGCGGACCCCTGCAAACAAACTGTAGAGTGGAGTGAAATGTCACCATAAAATTCATATTAATGTTTTTTCGGATGTTTCCTGTTTCCCAGTCCCTTCATTCGCTCTGTCCGTGTTTTTTGTTTGTTTTTCGATTCTGGGATCTGAATGAATTACTCGTGCTGTGCATTGACCTGGAAAGCTTGAAAGATTTTTGGTTTTAAAAGCAGTTCACTCGCTCCGGATAATTTGGGGAATGTTCGAACCTCCAAATATATTGCACGGGAGTACCTTTGTTGAATGATTCAACAAAGGTACTCCCGTGCAATATATGAATGTTTCCCATCTGCTCATTCGTTGCTATGCTTTAATTAAGTCGTTTTTTTCTCCACTGCGAATTAGTACGCTGTTTTGTACTTGTACGTGGCATACTTTTGGTAAAGGGCTTAAGTACATTTACCATTTAATAAACACTGATTTAAAATATGAGGATACTAGCGCCGGCCAGGCGCCGCCTAGGCCTAGCCCGACCCCCCTGTGTCTGCCACAGGACCTGTGCCACCGTCCGTGGCCGACACTGACCGACCCCACCAACAGCAGTCAGCAGACACTGGACAGCAGGGCGCCGCCTGAGTGAGGTGAGTGAGTCAGTCAGTTTTAATTTCTGCCCGGCCCCCCGAGAAAGTAAAGAAGCTGCGCTGCTTGCTCCTCCAGCGCTACGTGACCAGGCCCTGGTGGCAGTGGACGTGACTGACTTGTACCTGATTAAGTTATATAAACTCTCGGCTCAGCTCAGGCCTGTCTCGGCCCGAGACTTAGGTTATAACTTATCAGGTACATAGTCTTGTCGTCGCCGTCGGTCAGAAAGCTTGCCCTCCACGGGGAGCCCAGCCTTTCCGCCCCTACAACCAGCACCGCTCATTGGGTATCTATTACTGATGCTTGCTAGTTCTAATGCACAGTGTGGGGCATTTGATCCTGAAAATAGTTCTGATACATAGTGAGTATCTCTTTCTGGTACCAGCTCTAAAGCACATTGCAGAGTATTTGATGCTGGTACTAGTTGTAATGCAGAGAGCATGTATCCTATGCTGTTGCTAGTTCTATCGAGCGTTGCAGGATATTTGATGCTGATTCTAGCGCAATGCACAGTAGTTCTAATGCGCAGGTCAGGGTGTCTTTTGCTAATATTAGCTCTGGTCTGCAGTGTGGGGTTGCTTGCTGATGATAGACATAATAGATGTTCTAATACATTATAGAGTTACTAATTGCGACCTACAAGTATGTAGACGGAAGAACGTTCCCTAGCTCTATATCGCCGCAGACTCTGAATGGCAGCTTCTTACACTGAACCCCCTGTGCCAATTAAGGAACCAGAGTCTCCGTAGGGAGTAGGGGGGCATTTAACAGGAATTGAGCCTGACAGCTGTGCACGAATCTAAAAACTGCCACTGATAAAACACAGCTCAACAATGGGCGTTTTCTCCTCCGCGAAGTGCAATGATTGGCACTGGCGGACTCAAAGGAGGTCCATCATAGATTCATGGATTCGGGATAAGTCGTGAGGGGGTGACACCACGAGTTACCCGCACTGGGTGACACCAACGCTAGTGACACCGCTGATAGGAGGGAAATAGTGAACTGTAGGGTACAGGAGGGCCACACAACCATAGGGTGCAAGAAGGGAGACAGGGCCGAGGGGAGCACAGATAGACAGACAGCCATAACAGGTCCCAGGACCGATCGGTGCAGGACAACAAGAGAACTGAAAGTTCCAGAGTCCCAAAGAAGCTCATGGTGCTGGGAGAGAGAGAGAACCGAAAGTCGCAAGGGCCCCGAGAACCAAAGAGTGCAGGGGCCAAGAGAACTGAAAGGCCCAGTGGTGAGTAGAACCGATGGGTGGAGGGGCCCAGAGAACCGAAGGGTGCACGGGTCGGGGAACTGAAGGGTAGAGGGGTTTAGAAAACTTTAAAGAGAGCAAATGGAACCAAAAGTTGTAGAGGGGGAAAGGTGAAAGCTGCATAGGCCCACTGTACTAAAGGGAGTGGGGCGACAGAGAAAGAGAGGGACTGAAGATCCAAAGGCTCAAGTAAGAGAACTGCAAGATGCAGAGGGAGGGGGTGAGAGAACCCAAGGGCAAGGGTGGAGGGGCCTAGCGTACCAGAGGATGCAAGGAAAGAGAGAGTGAGATGAATGGGCCGTGGGCACAGAGAAACAGAGAGTGCAGGAGGGAGACTGAAATGGAGGCCCCAGGGAGAGAGGCCCAAAGGGTCCCAAGAAGGAAGGTGAAGGGCCCAGGGCTAGGAGAACTGAACGGCCCAGAGACCCAGAGCATCCCATGGTGCAGGAAGAGGTACAAGGACGCTGAGAATAGAAGGTTACAGAGGCCAGGAGAATCCAAGGGTGTAGAGGGGCACAGAGAACTGAAGCATAAAGGGCGAAGAGAAGCGAATAGCGCAGAGAAAAGCACAGGGAGGAAACAGTACAAAAGAGGGCAGAGGGTAAGGACAAGGGAACAAAGTGTGTGCGGAACAAGAGTTCTGAATCATGAAAGGGCACAGAGACTGTTGGTTTGTTTCCAGTTCAAACATGTCTGACTGCCGTCCACTTTTCCTCGTCATGACAGACTCACATGGATTCAGTTATCAGCCAGGGGGTAATGCCGAAAACACTCACGCACCTCTGGCGTGGACAGATGCAGATTGTTCAGCATAGGCTAGTGAACTCCGAGCACGAACGAGTGCGCTCTTAACAGCTGCTTGCACACAAGGATCTGAAATTAACCCATTTTTCTGACACTATACTGAGCGGAATGTGTGGAACACAAAATGAAGAAAGGCTGAGATAAATCACCTCCATGATATCTTCAGACCCTGAGAATAAATCCAGATTCGAGCTCAGCAAACCGGTTTTACTGCAGAACAGTGGCGAGCTGCAACTCCAAACACTTGTACACGTTTGCAACTTCAGTAATGTTCTCGCTGCCGGGCTTTCAATGTGCTGTGTAGAGGTTGAGTGCTGTTGGATGGGAACACTGAAAGAAATTCAAATGTACTACAACGAGTTAATCTGCAATTGTTAAGGTTGGTTGGGAGCTGGGAATTTGGAAATTGGCATTTATTGATCAAATCACTCCAAGGTTTGTGGCAAATATTTATTGCTTTTCAGCATCAGTAAAAAGAGTTTACAACTGAGCTGTAAAGTGAGTGTGTGCTTTTAATTGTAAGTGTGTGTATATATATAGCCTTTACTACCCCATACCAGGTATGGAAGGGACTGTTATGTTAAACAAAATATGCATTAATAGTACACTGTTAGCTCGGAATCTTGCGTACCCCAAACACATGATGCATATAACTTATAAGGGAACGATTTTCAGTATGTGTAGCTGACTTCCTTATGTATTTATATCTGTATTGCTGCACCAAGCACAATACATAGATAGTTCAGTGTGCAACTTACTGTAGGTTAGGCTGCATGTCACACACATATTTTACAGCATTTTAGTTTTAGAAACACGGGCACCTATGCTCGGAGCAGTGGGCGGCATGACCTTGGGTATACTGAATAAGCAGCTACCTTTGTTGTTGAGGGATATCGCTTTAAAAATGTATTCAACAAAAGCAGGGACTGTGGGGCGGGTTTCACGACGTCCACGTACAAGCCCCAAAATGACTAGTAAGCAAAGAGAGTACGAAGTTCCTCTGTGTGTGGTTGGTAGAGGACCAAGATGGGGCAAAGCATAGTGAGTCCAACGGGACCACTCCGTGTTTGCAGGGACAAGGGAGGGGGGATTCCCTTATCATAACTAGGGCTCTCACACACCCAGCAAGCTAGGTGTCATGCTTCAACATATGAGCCTGCCCCTCGTCAGGTCGGCGCTGCAATACCTGACGGGCACCCAAACCGTTGGCTCCTTGTCGGGGATCTTTTGTTCCTGCCGGTGTCGGTGGCAGGGTAGGTCTTAAGGCAAGAAGCGTTAACTCGCTGGACCCAACTAGTGTCCTTTTTCATACCGCCGACTCACTGTAGCGAGTATATCTCACATACAGACCAGGTCAACTACCTGGGTTCTGGGTACGTATAATTTTACTTACCTCTTTATTGTAGATAGCGTTTTATTCAATCTTGAGGAAGTGCCCTGATCCATACGGCAATAATGGCACAAAACATGTTGATCACTTGAGAGCTGGACATACACTACTAGATACATCATTACTAGTCCTGTGCCCCTCTCACTCTTTCAACTAGGCAGTTTACCACTCCCAATAAAATTGTTTTAGGACTAACACCCACTGCACCCACCGGCAGGAACAAAAGATCCCCGACAAAGAGCCCCGGTTTGGGTGCCCTTCAGGTATTGCAGCACAGACCTGACGAGGGGCAGGCTCATATGATGAAGCATGACACCTAGCTTCTGGATGTGTCAGAGCCCTAGTTACGATAAGGGAATCCCCCCTCCCTTGTCCCTGCACACACGGAGTGGACCCGTTGGACTCACTATGCTTTGCCCCCTCTTGGTCCTCTACCAACCATACATCTCTTTAATAATGTAATAACTGCACTTTCACAATTGCTTTCTTAACCTTCCTGCTTTCTCAAATTTGCTTGAAAATGCACCATTTGTCCACTCTTTTTTCACAATTTTCTCGGGTGACAACCCCCGAACCCCATGAAGGTTGTTCGGACTCACTCACTCGCCACAGTGCAGTACAACATTTATTTTACGCCCCATGACTTTCAAATGTCACCAGCGCCACTGGTTACTACTTAAATTTCCCTTGCCAGTTTCAGACTACCTTTAAATGTAGAGAGTTGATGATGCATTCATTGTTCATAAACCACTTGGACACCTGCACCCCGCGAGTGCCACTTTTTGCACACTCTTATGCTCAGGCGGGTCTCAGCATAGGGGCACAATGCACAAAGGCGCAGCCAGAGCTGCGTGGGTGGGTTTTCTGTAGTCCTAAATTTACTGTTTAAGGCATACAAAGGCTCCTCCACAGAGAGTTAGCAGGTACCACCGGAGGGGCTGGAGTTATGCCGAGTGTGACATATAAACTTTGCCAGTGGCGTGTCCGACCATGAGTGTGCAGATAACAAAGTGTATTTGAAAAGCACACTTTCACCCAATTGTATCTTTGCACTGAATAAAAGATGTTTATCATTACCCAACTCAATGGGACTCATTTTATCAACCTCAGAAGGATAAAAGGCCCACTGGAATTTGAACCTGTGAACACAAGAACACAGGCCCCTACAGTGGATGTATTATTCCACTAAGCCACTCGGCTTCAGTTAGTTAAGGGGGCACAGGCATGGACTAGGGTGTAAACAAGGAACCAACAGGGCCATGCACATTTGCGTAGTGGGTAGAAAAGGGGTGGGAAAGGACCAACGCACAATGCACAAAGCCTTACCACTGACACTGCGCATGTGTAGGGTCTGGGGCAGTCGGGCAACTAGAGACAAATTTTGGGGGGCTGATTCTTCCAGCCATATGCAGAATGGCTCCAAGAAGGAGTGAAAACACAACAAAAGCCTCATTAACAAGTAAATGGCCTTTTAAAGACCTGTGAAGTACTCGGGTGCGGCTGCAATTTAAGGGTTGCCAGCCGGCGAAGCTGTCTCAGCCGGGCTTACACACACACCGGGAGCAGGGGGTGACTAAAGCAAGGTGAGCCCAATTGGTGCTGCACGCCTGGTCTGGGGACTCACTCAGCCGGGAGCCTGCCAATCTACTCATTCTGGAGATTTTTTGGGCATAGTCCGGAATATTTCTGTGAAACCACAAAAAACAAATACATCGGTTCAATCTCACCAGTGAAATGTAAACCTCGCAGACGTAATCTATACCTTGTTAATGGAGACCTTCGGGAATATATTGTGGGCGGACATTGTCCGTTCATTGCCGGGGGGGGCTGTGTCGGCGTCCAAAGAGGTAGGAGGGAAGTGATTTGATGATGTTGATAATTTTGGAATTAAAAAATTCAGCAAGTTCGTTGCAGCGGGTGGCTGAGGGTTCAACCAGGGGCGGGGGGGCTCCGGTATTCTGAGAAGTTTCCTGGCTATTTGAAGCGTTTCTCGAGAGGAGTTGGTGGATGTTTTTATTTTGTCCTCGAAGTAGTTGATTTGTGCGGTTTTCATTGCTTTTTTGTAGGTGAGAAGAGTAGTTTTGTATTCAGTTTTTCTAGTAAGGTCAAAGTTTTTTCTCCAGTCTCTTTCTGATTTCTTGCAAGCTTTTTTTAGAAGCCGTAATTCGTCAGTGAACCAGGGGGATGTGGCTTTACTCCGTGGATTGCAGGAGATTTTTTTGGGGAGAGTTTTGTCCAGAGTGTCGCCTATCCAAGCTGAGAATCCTGCATCAGCACTGATGGGGTTGGTGTCAAGAGTAGGCGGGGATCTCTCAAGATGTTGTTTCCAGTTTTCAACATCTAGTTTTGACCATGATCGTGAGGGCTTGCTAGGAGGGGCCGTGGTGCGAGGAGCGCGAGTAATCTGCCAGTTTAAAGGAATTAGGAGATGGTCGGTCCAGGGGACTGGGATGGGGTCGAGGACAGTGAGATCGTTGATGTTGGAGAAAACCGGGTCCAACAGATGTCCTAGAGTGTGGGTGGGAAGATGGCCTAGTAATTTTAATTGAAGAATTTCGAGGTCTGCGATCAGGTCGGCGGTAGGTTTGGCTTTCTTTTTATTGAAATGGATATTCAGATCGCCCAGGATCAAACATGAAGAGTTGGTAGCGGCCAGAGTGTAAGCTTGCTCCGTAAGGGATTTGCAAAATTGACCGAGTGGTCCTGGGGGGCGGTAGATGAGAAAGCCTGACATAGTTTGGCAAGGGGAGATCTGGATGGAGAACATGACGTTTTCACAGTCAAGGAGGGGACTGCAATGAAAAGGGCATGAGAACTGGTCTTTATGAATTATGGCAATGCCTCCACCTTTTCCCTTAGGGCGGTCCAGACGATGAATGAGGAAGCCTGAGGGAAGGGAGTTGACAATGTCAGGGTCTGACTCTGAGCCTAGCCAAGTCCATCCGATGCACACACCTCTTTTGAGGTTTACAAAAATGAACTCAGGCCCCCTACCATTCCAGCAATATCTCTTAGGATTCCAATTCTAAAACGCTTTTGTCCGATTCCATCACATATTTGTCCTTTCATTATATAAAGCGCTTGCCTTGGTCACAACAGGGTCTGGTAGGCAGTAAATGAAACTACAAATAAAAATAGTAAGGAACGGTATCTGGCCTGGGCCCTTTCTCGGTCTGCATTAGCGACTCCGAGTGCGAGAGAACCTGTTTTTTGTTTTGCATCTGCTGCTTTCAGTTTGGTATTCCTATTTGAATCAGATAATGTTTATTGAAAGCACTGACACCAATAACGAGGTACACTACGTGGTGTACTGGTGAACATGATAGAAAACGTGGCCATGTCATGCTGAAGTCAAATCAAAATATACTAGAGTTCTGGGTGGTAGGGCAAAGTGGTAGGTGGTGAGTCGGGCCGCCAGGGAGGGGCCCCTTCCATGTGCTTCGCAGGGGGGCCCCCTCAAGTTTCATTACGCCACTGCTTTCTCTATCCAAAGTAAACATATGTTCCGGTTTTGCACTAGAAATGCTGCAAATAAACCAGACACTCTATTATGTCGGTAATCTTATAGCGCCTTCGAAAGGTAAGTATCTCTTTTCCCGAAACAAGCTCTCCATTCTGCCAACGTCATTCGAAAAGAAGGGTTTACCGTTTGCTGCCACATGTATTTACCATGTCACATGCCACACCACATGCCTGAGTTTTGTGGCATGTACTATTTTAAAAGCGGCCTGTAGTGACCTGCAAATTGGGTGTGACTAAAAAACAAACAGCACTAAACCATACCTGACATTCCGTAGTCACGGCCATGTTTTTATGTCCTAAATGGACCTTTACCACGGATCATAACATTTGCATTGAATTAATGTTATCTGTGAGTGCCTGTGTAATGAGTCTCACTAATAGTATATTCGTCAATTCGTCATATTTATGAACAAACATCTCTGCTTCTGTGTTATTGTAGAAATAGGCCTGATTATACAAGTTGCATACATAGTACTGGGTTAAGGATAAAATCACATGTGAAGCGGCCATGTTGCAGTAGCATGCAGTAGACTGCCATTACTAGTAAACTCCTGTGCGGTTTTATTGCATACACATACCCTCTGCTCTAAGCGAGGGGTGAAGACATGTGGGGGCCTGGTGGTGTAGTTGATAGAAGTCTGGGAGAGAAAGTGAAGCTTCCTTCTAGCAGTAACAAGTTGAGTGAAGCTTGGCTTCTGCCGCCAAAGTGTCATGCATGAATCTCCATCTGGTTTACCAACGAAAAATCTCATATTTGCCTCTTCCCTACCCATTAACACTGGCTTGGGAATGAATGTGTGACTCCTGGGTGCCATCAGAAGCTCTGCCGCTGTACCAGCAGCCAGTGCTTAATTTGTAAAATATGAAGTGCAGGTGCTCCAATCTTTGTCGGAGTCCACACCTACTTTTTTTCTGGCTCCACCCACTTCCTCCACTGGCTCCACCCACTTCCTCTATTAGCTCCACCAACATCCTCAAATGGAACTGCAAACAAGTCAAACTAATTTCAGCAAGGGAGCCTTCCTTCCTCATAGGAAGGTTTTGATAGGAGGTTCCCCTGCCCAGTGAACATTTTGAAAAAGATGAAATCAAAATTGCATTTAAAGCACAATTTTTGGAAACAAATTTGCTAAAATCACTAATGCATTGAAAAGGGACAATTCCAGTGCTCTATGTGAAATGTCTGATACTCCTATGTTTCTCTCGTCTTCATTGCTTGATTTTGCTCTCCAGAAAGTTTCATTCATAGTTGTTCAAATGCCACTCATAATTACACTAAATTGACTGAAATTATGAAAATGGCACTCATAGGAATCTGAAACATTGGCTGCTATGCAGCAGGGGTAATTGTTACTGGGCGAAGGGTGTGCACTGCAACGAGAGCAGGATTTCACTACCTGGCAAGTGAAACACAGGCCTATAAGAGAGAGGGGTGGCCTTTTAATAAGTAGCATTGGCATACACAGAAGTATAATAAAGCTGTTAGAGCAGTATTTCCGCCCAATGATAATATGATGTTCTAAAATAAACAATTGGAGGAAGGAACAATAGGCAAACACCTGAATAGTGTAAACATTGGAATATTGTAGATCTATACAAGTGGTTACTAGTCATCAGCTTTCAATTGTCCTAAAAGTAGCTCCCTGTATTCCAGTACATGGAATTTCATTGTATTAAGTGCAAGCTGGGTCAGGATTGGAAGAAAAACATTGAACCACATATACAGAAGATTTTAAATGCCACAGTGTAAAAAAAAGGGCTCTATGGAAATTTGAGGCAGCAGAACCGCTGGGCTTGTGGGAATTTGATATACGTTTTAGTAGATTTGCCTTAGATTTACCTTATGCCCTCTTTCAACTTTCAGCTTCAAAGTGCCTGAGGCAGACACAAAGCAATACACACAGACAACATTCACACAGCCATCTGTACACACTGCTGTGTGTGCGGGAGAGAAACCTACCCATATTTGTACACGTGTTCCTCCTCTTTGCATCCCCGCCCCGGCGCACCTCTCGGCCCTTTCCCTCATGGAGACTGAGTCAATCATTTTGGCTTCGGCAGCATATAACTCAGGTATAGCTTTTTTCAACAAGAGCGCAAGCTTCCCTAATGCAAAGAACAGTTACACAACAAGACTCAGAGAACGCAGTGACAGCAGTGCAAGATTCCCAAAATTCAATTACAACCAGCTGTGGCCTGCCCCAACTGCCATATGCTGCCATCACCTTATGTGCATTACTTGCGCTTGCAAACTTTTAAAAGTTATAAATCAATGATGAACATTTTGTATAATTTTTTACATAAATACCGCTGCTTGCTGCACAGCACTAAACAACACTGCAGTCTTCTCTTGATAGACTACAAATGCACACATGCATGGCAGAAGCCACCAGGGTATGTATGTCATCAACTCAGTGGAGGGCATTTGCTTTCGAAGAGAGGATGAGGACCACAACGTTGTATACGTACTTAGGGGGGTTTGTCACCGACAAATTCTTCAAGGAAAAGTGGGCAATTAATCTGGTTCTCACCTCTCAAGGCCCTCCCAGGTATTATTTCTCCCTCTATCTTGCTTCCATTTTTTTCTCTCAATATCTCACCCGCTGTCTGCCTTTAACTCCAATTGTATTTCTCTACCTATCCCTCCCTCAACACCCTGCCTTTCTATTTATCTTCTTTTCTCTCCTTGCCCATCTCTTTCTTGGTATCTGACCTCACCTCTCTTTACCTCAGTCTCTCTCAGCTTCCTACCTTTCCTCCTTACCCTCTTCTAACTTAAGTTATCCTTCCCCTCACCTCCGACCTCCCTCTTGCTACCATGCTTCTGTGTCTGGTACTCTTTCTTCACTTTATCTCATTTCTACCAGGCTGGTGGTAATAATAAAGTGAAGCAAGTAGAGGAATAAATAATCTTAATTAAGCCAGAGGTTTTTCAGCAGTAGACAATTCAGCTATGCCAGCCTCCGCCAAAAATAAAGAAAGCCAGCGGCAGGAAAGGTCCACTATCCACATGGCCTCCTGTTTAATCAAATGCTGTTATGCTCAGGTGGCGCACAGTATTCATTAGCCCCCCTAGCATGCCCCCCCACCACTAGGGCTAAGGCTGGAAGCCACTACGTCGCACAATATAACTAATTAAGTTAATGCAGGACATTGCAGGTTGACTGACGGACCTAGTCCGGTCAGTTGTTATTGCACATTATCTAATTTAATACATATGAAGGCACAAATACAATACTTTACAAGCACAAATAGCATGTATTATTTGTGCCAGCCGGGGGTGGACGCTACTACTTACTGGTAGAAAAGAAGGCAATCAACCAGTTTATTTAACAACTTTTCATGGCACATTTTATTTTCTTGGCACTTTAAGTTAAGAGGAAATGTTAGGGAAGGAATGGAGGTGGGGGAGGATACTTCGAGCCTAGGGCAGGGCCTTTAACTTCTTAACTCCACACAATCCCGGCTGCAACACTACCAGTCATGGTTAATTGCCCATTGTGAATAATTTTGCACGTCAGTGCGCAGCTGCTATTTTACGGTATAAACTTGCATCTTTTCGGTGCTAAATATTTTTGCAAGCAAAAGTTGGTCGGCACCGCAGCAAGTGTATCTGCAGTTCCGTACTGACGCAAAAGAGAGGTGTAAATCTGAGCCTAAAGAGTATTCTAGAGCTTTTATAATTATAGTGTGTGGATCAAGCAGGGTATTGAAACGGAGATCACACCCAGTGGCAGAGAACAAGAGGACACAGGCAGGATAGGCAAATCACATAGCATGCATAGAGTCACTAAAACAGAGGTACAAACAGTGGAAGTAAAACAAACGATAATAAGGACTACTAACACTACCAGAAGGAGCAAATCAGAGAGCACATGCATGGAAAGTTAAACAGAATAAAGGTATTGTCAGTTAAACTGAATTTCACAAGTTGGAGAACAGAACGAGAGTGCAGATGCTAGAAAACCAATAATATGAACAATAATGCCTTATACACACTACAATACAGATCATGTATATCTGAAGAACAAAAACTCTATGAAAGAGGTCATGGGTGTAAAGGATAAGAGGGAGAGAACACAACTGCTGCAAATAGTTATTTGTGGTACTTCATCAGGTGACAGCCACTGTAAAGATCGTTTGTTCTTACAAATCAAAGTACAGATTTCTGTAGTCCTTCAATAAGAATGACAAACATGAGCTCCCATTAAACATTACTTTTACCTTAAGTGGCAGGCTGTAAATATCGTGAACCTTAACAAGATATTATCTCCAAGTCAGGAGGCCAGGAAGCAGTAGGGTAAATGCCACATTAAACATCAGTGGGATGAAAAATCATCTACTGTATTGAAATACAAAAGGTGTGCCAAAAAAAAAAAAGTAACAGAGACACCCAGGTACCTTCAATAAGGAAACATGCTGATTGGCACTAAGTAATTCCAGCTGCTTTTACTCAAATTTTCCTGGAAGGGCCTGTCCCATCCTGTGACCTCAAAAGGGAATTGTTGTTGTTCCTTAGGCTCTGCAGTATCAATTCCTTAATCTCAACCACCATAGGCATATTCTCAAAATTCTTCAACCTTGCCCTATTCTTTTATCTTTGTACATTTCTTGATATAAGTAACTGATTCATGCTAAAGTGGCAATGAACAACTACAAGGCTCTGACTTCTCCACAAGTAGAGGTCCCCTTGGTGGCCAATTAACCAAGGAACCAATAGTTTTGAATGATGTGCATCCTGCACTATTAACTGCAGGGCGATTGTCAATCAATTTATATACCTATGTCTGATTTATGATGCACAGTGGGTATGTGTAAGAAAAGTGAATAATGGTCAGGATGACCAGTGATCAAATTCTGTGGTATCGTGGACATTATGTTAATTTGTATAAAGAAATAAACAACTGCTATGGCATATATTTTTGGATAATTTTTGTGTGGTCTATTGAATCTTTACATATTGGTTCTCCTTTTGAAAAATTAGTGCTATGAATGGTTTCATCATGATCTTGTAAGATAACCCCTTCAGGCAGTGAAAATCTCTCCTTATGGTGGACATTTCTCTAGCTCTCTGGTAAGCTGGTGCATCATATTGCTAAATGATCTTCTGAAGATTAATCAGTATGGTAATTGAAAGGCTATAAGGACTCTTTTAAAATATAGGAGTTTTCATATGTTAGAACTTTAGTATGTTTTTGTTTCACATTGTTTTGTTGTTATGTTTATCCTGGTAAATTTGTATTGGAACTGAGGTATTGAATGAAAAGGTGCTACTGATATTTACTGCATACTATTGGGCCTCCGGGTCTTGACAAAACATTTTAAAATTTCATTCTTTATTAATATTTTGACATTTATTTATTGTCCTTTACTACAGTTTTCCAGTTTTCATATTTTTTCATTATGTTAATTATCAAGGTAGAGAGGTTAATATTAATTATCTCTTTTATTATTATTTCAATTATAAAGAAAAACAGAATGGACATGAAGTTCGAATTTTCAAGCAAACAGGATTTTCTCCTCGAAGGCGGAAAAAATGATTTTTGTCCTTATTGCCCCATGAAAATAAAATGCACAGAACATCATCTTCTTACAAAGCACTGGAAATGGGCAACTAATCTTACTACTGGATCTGAAGGTATTGTAAATTTTTATGCATATCTACAGAGCATTACCAATGACATGCTTGCAAGGAGAATGACTTAGACCAAACACAAATGAGAATGCAGCATGGAGGACAGCATTAGGTGGGAAGATCTACGTAATTACTGTGCATAAATGATGAAATACACAGCAAATTTATTAACTGCAATATATTCATACATTGTTTTCTGAATATTTTTGAATAATTTGAAAACTACATGAGAGATGATGTGACATCTGAACAAATTCAAAAATTTTGTAGTAAATGCAATACTACAGATTTACATAGATCCACTTTACTCATAAAGTTACATTTTTTAATACAGCGTGTTCAGGGAATGTAAACAAAACTAAACAACATAAATAATGATTGACTATTGTTAGCTGCTGTTGCAATAAAGCATGCTTCCAAAACAACTCTTGCTAAGTATGTAGTTATTTTAAAAATTCATGTAACATGAAATGTTCAAAAATTTTTTATATTGCAACATGAGGTTCTGGTAATATTTAGGAATTAACTTATCTATCTGGCTTTTTGTACAAGATGTCAGCAGAACCCCAATCTATATCATATGTTATACAAATTGCTACATGTGGTAAGGTACCATGACTCATGGCACATGAACCTCCTCACCATCCTATCCCAAAATTGAGTAAAATATAACACTTTGTTTTTCTGCATACATAGTTTATGGCATTAATTATCATTTTGTGTTCATATGTTAAAAGAAAATGTATTGAGTGAATATGTTTGTACAGCAAGATACAATCAAATTGATGATGCCTTCTGGTTCTTAGGAGGGTTGTTCCCCAGAGTTAAGTTGCTGTGAATGCAATGAGTGAGTTACGACATTTTTTTAAAGTGAATCACTTTTATTGTGATAATAAAATGAATCTCCAATAGACACGCAATAGCACATTTGATTTTACACTTGCACTAAATATTGTTTTTTAGAGGCACATGTTTTTGTAGGCCAGCCAAGTCCCTCAAACCTTATTCAACAAAAAATATTAATACAAAAACATATTGGTAGCTTTATGGTGGTGCGAACGTTCAGTTTGTACCGGGCTCGAGAGTCAATGAAGCACGTTGTCCATAACATGCTGAACCAAGATAAAAACAGGCTGGAGAGACATTTGTGTGCATGGCATTTTTCAAGGGTTTACTTCAAAAGCATGACAAGTCTGGTGGTCACTACACTTGATGGTGATATTTTGTGATAAAGAGTTAAATGTCCATGCTATAAAGCACAGCATGCAACATGCAGATAAAAGACTTTTATTTTATGTAGATAAGCAACATCACCGAAACGTAAGAGATATGGTGCAGCTGTGCTCTTTTTCAACCAATGTAGCACACCAAATAAGTTTGTTATGCGTCTTTTGGAATTTATTAATCTGTACGTTTTGCTCCACACAGTATGTTCCATGTAACTCCTAACCCTTATATTCTCATTGGCTTAAGTACATTTTCCTATAAATTGATTTACACACTTGTATGGTTCATCATAGTTTTATCATATGTTTTGAATGTAAAGCAGTTTGCAAATATAAATTTGGATATAAGTAGTGCTATAAAATTTAACCAACAGAGAGGGCAAGAAAAGAATAAAAAGAGGGTCATCTTTAGTGGATGGTAGTCAAGGGTAATCCATGCAGAAGAATATAATGGGGTTGCGCTAACAAAGATTGTTGCACCTGGTGCCCCAATTGGAAAAGCTGTCCTTACAAGAGCCAATTGTTCACTTTCATGCACATGGTTCCTGTGTTTAGGAACTAGCTTTAGAATACAAAAATGTTTTTCCCTGATAGAGGCACAGAGCTACATATTAATATTTATGTGTTTTATTGACTAAATGTTTCTCATTTTTCTCTACAGATAAATATATAATTCCATGTCATTGTCTAAAATTACAATCCAGCACATGTAGAAATCATTGGCACTGTCCTGTTTGTCCGAATATTATAACCCGTTCAGCAAATTTCAAAGGCCATATGGATAAACAACATGGTATGTTTTTTTAAATGATATGGATTTTAAATGTAAAAAACAGGAACTGAATGATTAACTTATTTTTTTCTGATTTTAGAAAATACCCAATATGTTATAAATCAAATTTTTCAAAGATAAAAGGCATGGTGTTAGTATGTGGTTCCAAAATAACTAGACTTTATTACCAAAAGGAATCGACCTGTAATTCTCTGTACATGTTTATAAAAATTCTCACTGCTGTGCTGAAACGTGAAAATAAATATGATTAACAAAATATTTATCCTGTATAATGTTACTGAATTTCGGAACTTCTTATTTTTTAGGTTATATAGTCAAAGAATATCAGAATACCGAAGGCAAGATTTTTTTCAATTAATTTTGTTTTAAAAATATTCAGGAAGGGTTACTTGTTTTAGAATGGTATGACAAGACAATATATTCATTTTGTTCAATTTCTTTCCAGCATTGTTTTATTAGTATTCTAAAAAGGTTAAGCCACTAAATGGTCTAGTGTTATTTAAATGTATGTATATTTTCAGCAGCATATTAAAGTTGATAGCCATGCCAATTAATGTTTAGCTTTCAAATTACATTATTATTCTATTTATTTTAGTGAAGGATATAAAGACATTAGAAGAACCACTTCAATTATTACCCACTGCTGGTGTGAGAAATGAGGATATTACAAAAGCAATAAAGTGTAGTATTTGCACTTCCACGTTTGTTAATAATTCAACACTAAGGCGACATCTACAAAATATTCACAACATTTTTTCAATTCCGGTATATTGTGTAGATTGCAAAAATGGAATCTATTTTATGCCCCGTTGTAAAAATGGACAGAGAGCACCGATTCATGTACAAAAAACTATTTTTAAACAACAATACAATTGTGAAATTGCTCGCTGTAGGGAATTTATGGCAATGGCTAGCCGCAGTGGGCATCCAGCACTAGAATGCAAACATCTAGAAATGGCTAAAAATGCTAAACCATTCAAATTTCCAAGTGCACTTCAAGAGTCATCACTACATCAAATGCTACAAAAAAATTTGATTTCCTTAACACGAGGAAATGAATGTAAAGAAATAATTGAATCTGCTGCAAAAGCTGGTGTTTGTACAGTATATCCAGTGTTTCTTTCAGAACATGGTTTTTCAGGAAGATTTGTATATTTTTCTGTATACACTGGCAAACAGGACTACTGGTGTCTTCTTTTTAGGACTCGTGTTACTTTTGATACAACATCCGGACAATGGCACTGCCAATGTAAGGGCAGCCACAAATCATGGATATGCACTCACAGATATCTTTCAATGTGGTGGCTATTTCAAGAACGTCCCGAATTGTTAAAAAATGAAGTTTTAAAACCGGAAGAAGAGAACTTATTTAAAGAAGTCAGTTCTGATATCTCAAGTGACTCCGATTTAGAAATGGCTCCAACAGCTCTCGTGGAAGTGAGTGAGTACCCACCAGACAAAAAGCATGTCAGGAAAATGGTGGAATACATACATGCTAATAAGCGTATTCCAGAATACATTCCTGAAAAATTGACTATGGAAGACCCTAAAATACCACAAAATTTCATTCCAAACGAAAAACATTGTCCTTACTGCCCTGGCCCCACACCGCCATTACTAGGTGAACCTACATTAATCACAAAAAATGCAACAGTGTACGGCATGTATAAGATTCATCAAGGTAAGTTTTGAAATAACTGTGTTGCATTTACTGTCATCTTCACTACCACTTCATGTTTTTTCACCAATTTATTATATTTATTCGAAAAATAGTCATTATTAGACTACTATTTAAAGTCTGTGAATATGGCAGCTTTCATGAGGCTTTCTAACAATAACATACAATAAAGCGTATTGTGCATTCTTCAATATTATACACCTTAGGTACATTTTGGGCTACGTTATTTTTTCTTCAAAACCAATATATGATTTTAAACCGTAATAAGTCTTCCAATCAATGTTCATTGTGCATTGTTAATGTAGTCTAACCAATTTCTCTATTTCAGTTTTTATATTGATTACCCTTGTTACTTTTAATTCTTTAATTGTATGCAGTGTGTGAATTGCTTCATAATTTTTATCGAATATCACAAGTTGCCTTTTATTCCACAAATACCTACCTTAAACATTATATACCCCAAATGTGATTTTACTTGTGGTTAAGGTCATTTGCACGAGTCAATTTCTATTTAAAAAAACAAACATACATACAATTATAATCCTAAAAGCATACTTTTGCATGCCAGAGGTCAACGTGGTTTCCCATCTCCGTTGTTAATTGTGCCTTGTAAAATCTAGGGAAGTTTTAGATTTCTAAATTATTTATTTTTTGGGCCTTTTTTCGTTTTGAATTTAACAAATTGACATTGTTTTATCAAACCTTTAGATGTTTGTATTTTTAAACAATAGGTATGATATATATATATATATAAATGTAAGGCTTTCTTTTCTTTCAAGTTCCTAATAAGATGCACTGTACTGAGGTAAATTCACCACCGAGTACATTTGCCTCCCAATTTACTGCTAATAAGCAGTAAATACAGTGGTGATGAACAGTTCTCAAAAAGGCGGTGATGGTCAGTGGCATGATGTCACTAAACTCATAGGCCATTTATTAAAACCATTCTGGTGAACACAATGATCCAACAAATGATAAAATTCATGCAGTAGGAAAGTGCGGTAAGGCCTTTACATCCATCTTTGGAAATTCTTGACCCTTTTGTGTATCTTGACAAACATTGTTCAGAATGTAATGGAAAGTCATGAACATGGTTTATGTTATCTTTTGTTTTTTTATAGTGAGTAATTTAAACATCAAATTGTTATAGCAGTGAAATTTAGGCTACATGGAAAGTCAATTCATTGTCTTTTTTGGGATAACTGAAGCTACACATGGGAATTTTGACTGCTCCCGTAAAAGAAATGACATAGATTCTAACAGAAATTGACGGTGTTCAAAATAAGATATTGATAATATCTTGACTAAATTTGTTTCCCAAATGTTAGTTCCATTTTTTTTTGATCAAATGTGTTTTTATTGGCATCTCAGTAAAACAATGCATACAGTGGACAACCGAATTCCCAGCAGTCCCCGCATCCCCAGTGGCGGTCATTACCCCTAAGTTCCAGCTCCTGGTGTCTGGTGTTATGAATCCATGGATGCAGATGAGGGTGATCCTCAACATTATGATGCACATTAATCTATTCCCCCTAACCCCACTCATGTCCCCTCCACCATCCCCCGTCCCCCCTGTTCCATTTTTTAAGTTGTTTTGAACTTATACCCTTATGACTATTTACTACTATGCTAGTACTGTGAACGATGGATGCAGGTGTGCCCTGTCTTTTTTGTGTGCAGCAGTGCAATATTTTTGAAGTAAGATCCATAATATGGATCTTATGGACTTATCCAAAAATCACAATGTTTGATAGACCAAGTAATGCGTTATTGTTGTCACTATAAATACATAGTTTAATTAAATAAAAGATTGGTGGTCATTGGTATAGCAGGAGGGTGTTTTAACATACACAAACACACTCTTGGCGGGAACATTATGATCGCGGACGGACTTGCGTCCGTCCGCGACCATAGAGGAGTAGGGAACCTCCGCATGGCATGCGGAGTTCCCTCGTGTTCTATTAGGATGTGACCGCCACCCTGGCTGTCACATCCTCTATTATTAACATTGCGGCGGGTGCGGCTTCAAGCATTGCATTTGTATGCAGAAAGCATGCGGTGCGGTGACTGCCGATTTCTGCATACAAATGCAGGGGGGTAACATGGGTACCCCCCATGTGCACCCGCCACCCTACCTTCAGCCAGGGGGCCCGCAACGGGGCCCCGCAGTGAAGATCCACATGCTTTTCCACGGCGTAAAACCCGCCGCGGAAAAGCATGTTTTTAAACACATCCTAATATGGCTGGCGATGTCTGAGAGACACCGCCACCATATTAGGGATTTTCCACCGCGGTTGTAAGGCAACCGCTGCAGAAAAGCTGCGGACAGAAAACAGGACCCACCAGCCATCCTAATATGGAGGTGGGTCTTTGGTGCGTCCGCAGCGGATTTTCCGCATCCTCCGGGACGGCGTTGACTTTGCCGGCCCAGAGGATGCGGAAAATCCGCAATCCTAATCAACCCCTTAACTTGGTGTAAGAAATCTCAAAAAACATAGAGTTATGTAAACTAATATATATGCATGGTGTTTTGCTTTAATTATCGTATCTAAACATAAGAGTAATGAATATAAAATATTTTAGATATATTCTTTTACCATTTTTAAAAAAACTGTGATACTAATAAATAATACAGCTATTATGGATGATGAATCTGTGTCAACTATACAGACACCATTTGTTGGTAGTGTGCTCAATACCAATCGTGTTGATCAGCATGCAGAGAAGGTTTACAATTCTAAAAATTAAGTTTGCATATATACTACATCTAAAAAAATAGTATACCCTTCTCAGAAAAAAGATGAATAACACAAACAGACAATTTTTTAAGCAATTAGCAATAGGACACAGGAAAACATGGCATAGCATAGTGCACCGTGATATACAATTAAAATAGCATAATGATTCACACATCAAAAAATTCCAAACTAACAATATGTTGTGGTTTCATTAATAATAGTTACAATTAAGAAAGGCATTTACCTTATGTCATAGTATTGAACCATTCCTGGCTATTAAGTGTTGGCTATTGTCAAGTTAGAAAAGAACAAGGAAACTAAACTTTTTTTTAGCCTTGAGTGCTTGATAGAAGATATAACTAATGCAAGGTTGGATAGTATTTCATTAATGTCATTTGCTATAATTGTTTTTTAGATAGGGGTGTTTATAATAATTTATGTCTTATTTTTCCCCTTTGAATAAGGTATATATGTTTATGTGAAGATTTGTCCCATTTGTGCTAGCCCGGTACGGTACCAAGATTATACATCAGGATTTCACAATTTTAATGACAAGATATTTTTGACGATTCCTCTGTGTGTTCTTATGACCTCTTCATTTCAGGTACTGTGTGTGTTTGTGTGTGTGTTTGTGAATATGTGTCCTTGTGTGTGCATGTGTACCACTATGTGTGTGTGTATTTGTATGTGTTTTTTACACTAGTCAACACTATTTCAAGTATTCAACAAGTACATGCCCATTTAATTAAATTTCACATTGTGATGCGTAATACTACTTTAAAAAATTGATTTACGATTTAACGTTATACCAAATATAGTGATTGCAATATCTTTACTTGTACAGTTAATTCACTGTGGACAGGATTCCCATCCTCTAACTCAACATTGATACTCTCTTGAACTTTCAATTGGGCAGAGCAGTACATATGTTTTAATCATCTAGTTATAGGTTTTATGTTAATCTTGAATATATTAATTTTGGATTTTGAAAAATGAATTATGAAACATGTATAAAACGAACAGCTTCAATTTAACTACTTAAAATTAGCTTCAGTTTAATGTTTTTAAAATCAATTTCTTTCTTGGTACAGAATCCTTTGTTTTAAACATTCTCAGCGATATTATTACAAGCCAATTATATTTATGGCACTGTTTTATGAAAAAAATGATGGGAAATTGATTGTGGAAATCAATTTTTTTTTCAATTTCTTTAAAGCAAAAGTATTAAGTCAGAAACGTGTTTGGCAAATACTTCAAACATTGCTTATAAAGATGCTGATTGTTGTGTGTCATCAACGGTTAAAGATCTCAATAATTTTATTTGGAGGGAATACGTTTATCTTGACTTCTAAGTCAAAAACCTTTTCTTTATCATTCAATATGTTGCTGAGGATGTGCGTGATAATTAACACATTTCATAACCTTTGTTGTATTTAATATTAGGATGTGATAGTCTGTGGTTAATATTTAAATAACAAATGAAAAATAATAACAGATTATGTTAGTAATATTTAGCATACTTTATACTCAATAGAACCACACAGCAATTGGACGTTTCCTAACTACAATGGAAGATTTCATGGGGATAAAATTTCATCAAGACTCTCTTAGAAAGGCATTCTTCCATTTCGCAGCAATGAGGAAGTATTCTTACAACTTCTATTGCATTAGATGTGGACACCATCCGGCAATTTTAGTTGGTGATGCAAACTGGAAGCTGTCATTTGATATTCCTAGTAAGTAATCATTTAATTTCCCATAAGCCATTGATAATAGTATAAACTCTCAGTTTCTACTTCTTCCTGGTATTCTGCAATTTACGGTGAAAGTAAAAGCACTGTGAGTTATCTCTCTTTTGGTCACTAATCATATTGACTGCCCGTATCAATATGTCTATTTGTGTATCAATTTAAAATTGAAAACATTCAAATGCGGTATTTGATACAATCTAATGGAATTAGCATTACAGAACATTGTTATTTAATGGCTTGGTCATTTAATTTCATGCTACCATTTTGTTTGCTCATTTCACCTACTTTAATCTATTATTTATTATAGGTCAGCATACAATTTATATTGCAGGCCATGCACGTTTCACCCTAGCAATAAAATGTCATACATGGTCAGTTTATGAACAGTGGCTTGTGTACTTTGAAGTATGAAGTATGAAGTATGATCACTCATTTGTTGGTAATATTTATACTAAGTTTTTCAAGCTAGATAGCAAAATGATTTGGTGTTACAACATTTTTCAGTTATCCACATTTTTTTGGGGATGCTGAAATTACAATAATTAAGGAACACTTTGATCATCATGGCCACCTGATCCATTCTTTGAGAATTGAACTCACATAAATATAATAAATTCTATACTAATCAGAGTATATCTAAAGTGCTACATTTATATTTATTTCCCAGTTCATCTTTTCAAAAGACCCATACTGCATGATCAAAAAGAGGAGGAATTACAAGTCGACATTGAAAAATCTTGGGAAAATATTGAGTACAGAATTATTGCTAGCGGTATTTGTGATGGTAAGTATTTTGTTTTTTTAATCTGAAAATAGGCGTAATTTAAAAATGTACTTAGAATATAGTTTTATCAAGATAAAGGTAGGATTTCGGCTGTTATTTTCAAAAAGTGTTACTGTACATGTCATAGCACAAGAAAATCCATCCGATGCATTGAGAAACATTAACAAAGGCAAACTTCAATGTCACATTCTCAGTAATCATACAGTGGTGCCTATGCATGTTCCATATATGTAAATTTCACCATAAATGTATTTGTTTCTAAGATGTATTGATACTGCTATGAATGTATGCCTTCTTACATAAGGCTCAAGTGATAAATAACTTAAATACACCATTCATTTGCTAATATTAACTGTGATGGTGTATTTTATGTATTGACATGCAAACAGTATTTTTAAAAACAATATGTAGAGCTATCAACTATTCTAAGTAGAATTATGAATTTGAAAAATTAAGGAAACAAGCTTTTTCTATTGAAATAAAATGCACATCCCACAAATATTTTTGGAGAAAAAAAGAAGAGTGAACACCTTGGGTTACTGTGCCTTCCCTTTCTTATGCATGATGAGATGGAACCAAATATCTTACACAATGTGTATCCATGTCCTAGTGTTTGAAGTAGCACACCATGTATTTTGATTACTATTGGAATGGGTTATTAGGATTTTTACATTGGAGAGGTGTCTCCTTTATTAATCATGTTTTTTCAATGGTTTCAACTGTTATTTTATTATTTGTACAATGAGATTTATATGAGGTTTTTTAATGTCCAAAACTATATATCCTTGGGAAAAATATATTTGTTTTGTAATATTTTTCATTTGTCTTTTAGACAATGTAATTTTCAATGGGTTTCATAGTGCTGAAAGTTATGTAAACATGTATTTTCATTTTAATCGGATAGGTTAGCATATCAAATATTCCATCGAAGATGTAGTACTACATGTTGTCAAATTTATCTAGTCATTCCTACATTGCACATCATTTAAAGTTATGGTATCGACATCATTTTGTAGAAAGATGACACCCAGCTCGTCATCAAAGTCATAAAAAAAAACAGCCTCCACCGGCACAAGCTACCACAAATGCTTGACAAGCATCAACGACTGTATAAAGAAAAACTGCCTACAGCTCATAATAGACAAGACAGAACTGGTCATATTGTGAAAAAACAATTCCCAGAGGAATGAAACCTAGTAGCCTGTTGAGCTTGTACCCACTCCTCCACACAACATCACCAGACGTCGCCTTCCTCACGGAAACATGGATGAACACCTCCTCATCCCCCGACATCACCATAGCCATCCCAGAAGGCTACAAGATCCCCCGGAGTGACCACATCAACTTAACCGGAGGAGGCATCGCCATCGTCCACAGAAACACCATCCGCATCACGACCAAGTTCGATGACACCCTCACCGCTGCCGAGCACCTTCACTTCCAGATACACATCGACCCCAAGACCACCCTCAGAGGCACCCTCATCTACAGACCCCCGGGACCACGCACACAATTCAGCTAAGACATCGCTGACTTCGTCAGTCCACACGCCCTCACCTCCACAGACTACATCCTCCTAGGGGACCTCAACTTCCACCTGAGAACAACAAGGACTGCAATACTGCCACCCTGCTGGACAACCTCGCCAACCTCTGAATCAAGCAACTGGTGAACAAACCCACCCACTAACCCGGCCACACGCTTCACCCCATCTTGTCCTCCAGCAAGCACATCTCCTTCAGCAACTCAACCGGACTACACTGGACAGACCACAGCTGCGTCCACTTCAGGTTCAGGAGAACCACGACCCAGCAACACCTGCAACAGGTTCCCCGCAGAAGCTGGGGCAAGATCACCGTCGACCGGCTGACCACCGCCCTCAGCCTGAACCCACCCAACAACACGATGGACCCCAACGAGGCAGCCCGCAACATCACTCAGTGGCTCACCAACTGCGCCGACGAACTCGCACCACTGAAGACACCACCCAGCAGACCCTGCAGCAAGAAAGCCTCGTGGTTCACCAGCGAACTCAAAGACTCCAAGAAAACCTGCCGCACCCTCGAGAAAGCCTGGCGCCGCGTCCAGACAGCTTAACACATGACCAGTTCCAGGAGGAGGACAACAGTGGAAACTTCCCAATTTACAGCACCTAATCCCAATAACTCCAAGAAAGTCGGTTCCCACCCCTGAATCGGTAAGGGCAGTATGTGTGCACACTGTCTGACACCCACTGTTACAATGTTAGTTCAATCAAGAACTTCAGGTAAATTATTAAGGCAAAGGTGCACCACACATTATTTTCAAGTGTAACATAAATAATCACATAAGTGGATCTTCTTAGTTGTGAAGTTCTTTTATTCAAAAGTGATGTATAAAACACGGGGTTTATCGCCGACGCATTTTATCCTCTAGGGACTTCTTCAGGGTAAGAATGTAAGTGGTGCCGTCGTCGCTCAGATGTCTCCTGTTTGTTATGTTTCAGAGGTATGGCAAGTTCTATTCCTGACTTGCTGGAGATCTTGATGAGGCCAGTATGGAATATATATATCCCGCAGAAATTGCGTGGCCTTTTCGTCGCTGGTATGCCTTCTGTTTGGTTAATTTCAGAGGGTTCAATCAGTGCTCTTTTGTTTTTTCTTTCTTATATGCACGTTAGAGATCATGGGGTGGCCAGTTTGGAAAGTATGTATCCCGGTCCGAATCAGGACTCGAAAGATGATCAGGGTACCAAGGGCAATATCAAGGGGCTTGTCCAGTCTTCAGGGAACACCCTCTAAGCTGGAACCGCAGCCAAACTCCAGAAAAGACTCCAACGCATTCAGAACGCTTCAGCCCAACTCATCCTGACATCCCAGCCAAATCTCTGCCCACCTGAAAGACCTGCACTGGCTCCCTGTCAACAAGAGGATCACGTTCAGGCTCCTCACCCATGCACACAAGACTCTCCACAACACGGGCCCGAAGTACCTCAACGACTGACTCACCTTCTACACACCCACCCGTCAGCTTTGCTCCGCCAGCCTCGCCCTCGCCTCCGTCCCACTATCCCGCAGAACTACCATCGGGGGAAGATCCTTCTCCTACCTGGCAGCCAAGACATGGAACACCCTCCCCACCCACCTACGGATGACCCTGGACCTCTCATCAGGAAACCACTCAAGACCTGGCTGTTCTAGCAGTAGCGACCCCCCCCTCAGCGCCTTGAGACCCTTAGGGGTGATTAGGGCGCTTTACAAATGCTGATTGATTGATTGATTTATTGATACTCCAAAAAAACAACTCCATATGCTTAGCATCATTGGTGGTAGACAACTCAAAAGGAAATGGCAGATCAACACAGTCTCATACTCCCTCAGCTTCAACACCATACTAACATGCACTGAAAGATCTTACAATGACTCTACGTAAATACCAAGAAAAATATCACCCAAGCACGAGTCACCAGCTGGCTTTACAACGGCAACAAGCTGTATGCAGGATTCACCCCCCAGCACCTAAATTGACTCTAGATGATCCAGAACGCAGTGTCCAGACTCATCCAAAGACTTCCCAAATGGACTCACATCATCCACCACCTCGGGTACTTCCATTCACTACCATCCAAACGAAATACCGATTTGAGATGCTGATATATGCATATTAGACCTCCACGACCAGAGACCAGCTGCATTATCCACCACACTGAACTACCAGCAGCCATCCAGACAACTGTGCTTTGCCTCCATCAATTTTGCTCGCACTCCCGGTGTCTGCTGAAGCTGCATCAGAGGATGCTCCTTCTATTATTTTGTTGCCACGCCCTGGAATGGACTTTACTTCCATATTGTACAGCACTCTTTCTCCTTGAAATCAGAAATGAAGTAAAAAAATACCTCTTCAACTGATTGCAGCATGATCCTAGTTCCTGGATACCCTCATGGTGATTAGCCTTGCTTTAACAATCCTGATTGATTGATTTGTTCACATTTTTTTATTTGTTTTTATTACGCACCTGCCCAACAATTATTATTTTTCGCTGTTCTGCTGTCTTCTAAAGGATGCATTTCTATTCAGTTACTATAACCCTAAAATGTCAAATTCAACTATTTTATATTGTACCAAGATGATAACTTAATGAATTCCTAATAAACTTGAAACAATATTTTTGAAGTTAATTATTTTTTAGAAACAAAAAATAAATTGTTTTATATTAATTAATTGTTATTGCCTACTAATGTTTTAGGGAATGATCGGAAAAACCCTTATTGTACACAACTGGACTACTCAAACTTTGTGCCTTGGGTTGGTAGTGCAACCAGGGTGGGCCCTAAGGTGCCAAAAAGTGAAGTGAAGAAAGGGTTGCCATTGAGGTGTAGAGATGAAACTCTTATAAAAGAAGAAGACAGAACAATGAATGAAGATAAAATCTTGCTACTTCTGGAATCAACGCAGGTATTAATTTTAATTGTGTTATACAATTTTCAAAATCAGAGACTTGACATGTTGGTATAAATTGTTTATCAAATTAATTGATCACTCTGTATGGTATCATAATTTCCACGTTATATTTTTTGATTTGTTTTTCAGATGTAATTACAAAGTATGTTATACATATTACTTTGTGTGAAGGGGTTCTTAGAAATGCATTGTTTCAATGTTCATCTAAGTGCACCACAGAGCACTATAAAATTAAGCATCTGGGACAACCAAGACTGTATTGTTTTTTTCTTTTAGTAAGGAATGCATAATAATTATAACTCCTACATTATTTCCATAGCTATTTAAATTATTTTATTAAAAATTTTTTAATCACAGGTTCAACAACAAGGTAATTAGTACAATTGAGTGTCTAGCAAGTACATCTCGGAAATGCTACATGTAAAACTAGCCCCTTCTAAAAAAAAAAACTAAACCTGTAATTAGAAGTTGCAGTAGTGGGAATGAGGTTAAAGTGTTAGTTAATAAAAATATTTCAACAATGCAAAAGTTATTTTTCTTTTTACCCGTTATTTGATGACCAATGTAAGTAATAGTGACCTGGTTTCATCTACAATTTTCAATCTAAATTAACATCTACAACCATTTAAGACTTAAGGCCTGCTGTATACATTGGTGCCCAGGGTGTTTCGTTGCAATGCAGACAGAGTTCCATCACCGCTAATACAGTGGTCCGCCCACCAAATCTAATTGCTGTCAGACCATATGTTTGGCACCGGTAATGACTACTCTGTTTCTGCTATTGGCAAAACTTCGCCAAATGACCTGTGCATTGAGGGCTGTTTGAGAAGTGGAAACATGTCTGCCAACATAATGTAGGTGGGCAGACATGGAGTGACTTTTTTACTGTAGTTTGTCAACAGGTGAAACCGTAGTGGTAAGGGAAAATAAAACCATTGAAATGTTTCCCTCTGCCATGATAGACGAATTCTTACATTATATAAAATTGGTGTATTTTTTAATAGGTTTACAAAGAAAATCCCATTTATATATTTTCATTTTGAAGATGAAATAATTAATACTGTTATTTAAAGGGCTACATTATTGCCAGATAGCCCTGTAGCCAACATTAAAATGCATGAGCAATAAGCACCATGAGTATGCATCCTGCTAATGCCCCTATACATGGCCGACTGCTTGGCAGTCATGTAGGAATTAAGTTGTGGCCTCTACACATTTGGGACAGACTACATTATGTCTCCATTATGGATCCATGTGCTATCCTCAGAAATAGCACATACTTTCAGGTTATACAATTTTTTCTTAAGATGTTTGTTGCTAATAGGTTTTCAGGTTCATACAAGGCAGCATAATGGACCAATGAAGAAATATTAGGGGTTTTATGTGAAATGTGCATGTAGTGTACCCTACTCTCAATTATATTTCTGAATATCAATTTAGGGGAATTGGATTGATCCTCTGCATTGTGCCTTTGTTTGTGTTCTACATTAAACAAATGACATTTTTTGGAATTAAAAAATTACAATCTAAAGAGGATAATTGTTCAAACTGTTATAGGTAATATGTGTTTGTGAAAAAAAAGAGCAACAGCATGTCTATGAACTGCTTAAAATATTTTAACTACAATTAGCAGAGTAAGTTTATGGTAGTTGCAGATGAAATTAATTATTATAATCAGTCTTAACACACAGTATTTTCATAGGCTACAAATGAAGAACTGATGAATGCGTGCCAAAGTTTGGGTGTTTCTGGAATCGGATCACAATCAGATCTCATAAACAGGCTTCAAGAGCTTGTCCTCTATAAAGAAATTTACCCTAAGATGTTTACAAAATTACAGAAAACAGGAGGTATGCTATATGAATGTAATATCTAAGTTGCAATAGTGTCATACAACCTCAGTATTATAAAACAATTTTCTTTGCATAGAATGATGGGAGAGTTGTGTGTTTCTTGTTTCCATGTCATAAAGTTAACAGTCTGTATTGGTGTGCTTCTGCCAATATTAATAACCCATGACAGTGTCAGCATTTCAAAGTTGAAAATTTTACACAAATTAAATTGATTTTGTATGTTAATAAGCACTTTTTGGAAACAATGTAATTAAAATTGATAACTTTACATGTATTTTGTATACCTTTATTCAATTTCAAAATTGACTAATATTCCCAATGTAAAAAACATCTTCGTTAATTCTGACACAATAAAAATAGTTTACATTGATAAATTATAGTCACTAAATCTTTACAAAAAAATGTAAACATCATCAATTAAAAGTATAATACATATGAGTTTCACAACTATATTTGCACTAATGCAATGTAAAATACGCAACTGCATAAAAGTGTGCAAAATGATGTAACCAAGTGCAAGGTGCCAGATGATAAAGCTGGGCTAGCTACTGGACTTATTGCCACTTGCAATGATCTGCCAGAATAATGAATAGTCTTTTACCATTGCTGCGGCTAACAGATCTTCCCAACCCAGCATTTAAGTTGATTGTTATTATTACCTTGAAGAAATCTGCACACAGTCTACAGACTAAGGTCGCGTTGTCAGTATAGGGATGTAAAAAAAAGACCGTTCTCATGTGAAGAAAAAAAGCAGTTTAACTTACAACAACAGTTACATGTTGTGTTGTGTGCAAAAGCTGCAAATGTGTAAAATATCGTTTAAACTTTTCATACCCTAATGCTAACATAGCAAGGTGTGTAAGCAGAACCCTGTCTTCACTCTCTCTCTCTCTGTATATATATATATATATATATATATATATATATATGTATATGTATATGTATATGTATATATATATATATATATATATATATATATATATATATATACATACATACATACATACATATATATATATATATATATATATATATATATATATATATATATATATATAATATCACTTATTCCCAGGATGCTGGAACAGTGTGGTGGCCTATGTTACTTTGCCAAGCAAATCATGATGCATAGCTTTTCATTGTCTTGTAAATATGTTCTTCTTTCATGCAAAAGTGGCGCAATAGCCCATACCATGCGGGTTGCAGTGGATTTTCCATGTTATATCCATGAATTCTCCTGCATTCAAATATTTACAAGTTTTCATAAAACTCGAATGCGTCTTACATTTTGTTACTTTAAAACATTCTCCATCATAAAAGTATAGTAATACTGATTTAAAAAACTCTTAATTGATGAATATGTGGTTAACATCTTATCTGATTTAATTTGCAGCATCCCCAAATGTGTTGTGTTTTTGTGAATGCAGAAAAAGTAATGAATAAATAGAAATTGTAATATGTGCTACATTTTTTTCAGGAGGTGTACTACACATGGGCTGCACTCATTCAGTAATTTATTACAGTTCGCCACTGTGGTGGCAAGAATCTGCACGTGATCATGCAGATGGGCTGCTAAGTTTTTTATACCCACCATCAATCTATATATCTGATATTGCTGGTCAGGTTGCTAGACACACCAACAACAGAACAGAGCAACAATTCTTTCAACCCCATGATGGGCGACTATGTGCAGCAACTGAGGAGAATATCCAGAAAGCCACCGATAAGACCCTGAAGATTGAAATTCCTTGGCTTAAAAATGTATTATCTAATGATCCAATGGAATCCATGCAAATGTCTGAGAAGGAATTTTATCAGAAACAGCATCCTATATCTGGCACACATGAACGATTGTCTTTGTATGATCGATTTCACGAAAAGAACCAGAAACGAGCAGAAGAAAAGTTAAGGAGTATAGCTTTAACTCCAGACTTGCTTGGATACATAAACACTGCTGAGGCTGAGCAAGTGAATCGTGCCCTTGCTTCGAACCGTTATTTTGTCTGCGATATGAAAGAGTTGCATTTCTTATTTTCAGTTCGTCTTCTATTTCATTTAAACAATGAAAAAATTAACAAAACTTTTGAAAAGCAAATGAAAAAAATTACATCAGCCAATTTCACTTTACTTTCTGATGGAAGGATTGCACTTGAAGGAGCAGGTAAGATTTATAAAAAAATTCTACTTTTACATGACTGTATATTAATAAACTCATGTATAAAAAATGTCTTTGGAATGGTAATGCAACAGTCCCAGATTACAACACTCAATAATGTGATTAACAATTCATACACTTGCTTTTTATTTCCTTGAAAAGGATTTTGTACTGTATAAAACATATTTATAAAACAACATTTTATTTGGTAGATGAAAAAGAGAACAACAGAAGTAAATCCTTGAAGCAAGAGCTAACACCAAAAGATACATTGAAAGAGAATATGACTCACAGGTTTTCTGATGGACACTTTCTGATTGATTCAAGTGATGAGGTGAATACAAAAAGGAAGGTAGTATTTAAAAATGTTTATGTTGGATACTCTGCCGCAGGTATGATTGACTAATATTGATTAATTCTGTAATGATGCTTTTCCTTAAAAAATAACAAAAGTTTATGGTATCATTGAAAACCGCCTTTTATAAATGTGTTTCTACAGGAAAAAAGATTATTAGTTGAAATGGATGACTACCCGCCTTATGCATAGTCAGCATGTAACTACCACTGTTATTAAAGTTACTAAAACAAAATCCCTTAATAGTTTTGGCACAGAGCAGACAAGCTTAACTTGCAATTGGTGAAGGATATATCTGCACCAAAAGAGTAATACCTTAAAAAGAAAACCCAATAAGAATTAAGATTCAGAAAGCACATTTGAATTAATACATTTACACTAAAATTATAGCAGTCCATTTTTGACAGCCTTTAGACAAGATTCTTTAAATTTATCTGAGATATTGGCTACCAAAAACACTATGGGGGCCCATTACCATGTCAGACGGATTGCCTCCGGCAGGCTGGCGGTGACTAACGCCGGCCTGGCGGAGGCAATCCTCCAGACATCGCGTGCCTAATTCCACCCGCCATATTAGGATGGCGGGGGGGACCACGGCGGATGAAAACACCGCACTGCACTTTTCGGCCCCGGTCGCCTTGCGGCCAGGGCGGAAAATGTGTAATATGGAGGCGGTGTCCCTTGGACACCGCCAGCCACATTACAATGGCTTAAGATCAATGCCTTTCCGTGGCGGCAATGCCGCCACGGAAAGGCAGGCGGTCTTCACTCTGGGGTCCCCCTACGGGCCCCGAGAGTGAAGGTGAGTGGGGCGATTCACACTGGGGCTACCTGTGGTACACCCCTTCATTTTCAATTAGCAAAGCGGCAGGCACCGCATGGTGCCTGCTGCTTTGTAAATGAAAATGCAGAAATGCATTTTCAGCATTGTTGCGGGCGGTGCTTTCTGCACCACCCGCCACAATGCTGAAAATACAGTATGTGCCCGCCACTGTGGCGGGTACATCCTAATCCTCCCTACGGGACCCCCGCCCTTATGGCGGGTGGTTCCATTCACCACGAGGATGGCGGGCGGGCAAAACTTGCCCGCCATCCTAATAGGCCTCTATGTGTCAATGTGGAACACCTGGTAGTGGAACACTTATACGTAATCATGATATCAAGCTGCCCAAGATACTGGACAGTCAGATACGGAAATAGATTTAATCTTTAGTGCTAGTCTCCAATATGTTTCTGATTGCGACATCTGGACCTGCCTATATTCAAATAAGAACAAACCAGTTATAAGTGAGGCTTACAAATCACTTACTAATTTTAAAATGAATGACCGTTCAAAAGTAGCCGAGAAGTGGGGCACTCAACTGGGCTCAAACATTACCTCGAACCAAATTGAGCACTCCCTGTCCAATATTAATAAACTTGTACGGTCATCTAGCTTCAGGCTTCAACAATTCAGAACAACCTGCATGCTCTACTATACCTCTGAAAGAATCTCTAAATGGTCCCCTAACGCTGTCTATAGCGATCGCACAAAATGCCCCAAATGCTCAGCCAAAGCAGCCAACTTAGTACACATGTTGTTTTCTTGCACTAAACTTAAGACCTTTTGGGGGGACATCCAGAATGTACTGAGAATGTAGAAGATTTTGCTACCTACTTTTACGGCTGCTTCCGTTCTACTAGACTCTTACCCCATGTCATCTCTACAATCTGCTCTAGTTACCATACTCATGTCCTGTGCCAAATTAACTCTGGCTAGAGCCTGGAGCTGTACGGAACCACCTACGGTTTGGGACTGGTGGTCACTAGCAACCAAGATACATGCCATGGAGCTAGCCCTAGCAAATCTAAGGGGAACACGGTCATTGATTAAATATAAAAGAAATTGGGGAACCTTTTCAGAGTAAACACTGCTCAACTCTGCGATACCTTTTCGGACGTGTAACAAAACTTATTTATATAGGTTGATTATGAATCATGAACTGTCTCATTTCCTTTATATTATTTATTCATATGTTTTACAATATATTTTTCTCGATGTCCTTTGATACATGTATCAATGTATGTATGTCTTTCTTGTCAGCTTGTTAACAATAAAAACTTTAAAAAAAAGGAGATGTTCTGAATGACATAATCATCTGACATACTCAGAAATTAGAATTGAAGTTAGTGTATTAAATGTGGTGATAACGGAAAATCTGATATTGTGAGTTTTTCTCCAGCAAAAATCCAAAGGGGATGGGCACACAGGCACAGACCTGTCTATATATATAGTTATAAAAAGAAAAAAAATAAATATATATATATATATATATATATATATATATATATATATATATATATATATATATGCTTACTTCTCACGGCTCTTTCGCGGCGGAACCTCCCACAGTCCGGTGGCGCGTTCACGGCTGGCAGAGCCCCGCCAGTCAATTATTTACCATAAACTTCCAAGTTAGACGCGCACTCAGAGGTAAAGTGTACACAGTGTCGCTTTATTTGCTGTTAAGCGTTTTGGAAGCCAAAACTCCCTTGCTCACACAGCAAGCCATTAGCTTTCCACCAGTTACATACACACAGCGTGATAGCCATAGAAACAGGACTGTACACATTTCATTTTGGCTGACATCTTTGAGTGTACTTGTTTTGCAATGTTCTTGTACACACAGTGTCTCTTTTTACACAACCACTTATTCATAAAAGTGATTAAGTACATTTCATCATTACTTCTTATCTCACATTTCATTCGCCACAGTGGCTGATTGTGCAGTGACTGTTTCTAAACGCTGTGTGTATGTAAGCTAATGGCTTGCTGTGTGAGCAAGGGAGTTTTGGCTTCCGAAACGCGTAACAGCAAATAAAGCGACACTGTGTACACTTTACCTCTGAGTGCGCGTCTAACTTGGAAGTTTATGGTATATATATATATATATATATATATATATATATAATATTTATATATATTATCCGGTGTTTATCATCCCAAAATATTATGGAACAGACTTCAAGTTGTAAAGTGCATTTATTTTGCTGTTATGTCTCCATGACGTGTTTCGAACGCCAAATGTGCATTTCAAAACATGATATCAACAGGTAGATATTTCCATATTGGTATACACACACACACTCACTCATACATGTATGTTTGCATGTATATTAACATTTATATGATTATGTATCTGTATATTTTAACATATATTTATTCAAATAAATCATGTCTTGAATACACAATTAAATAAAAATGTGATGGTATAACTATCATTAGCAATACCATTTTGAAAACCTACCTGAAATGTAATATTTAACTATAACAATTTATTCTGCAAAAGGAATTTTTGAAGACACTTTTAAATGATGATGGGGATGAAGAAGAAACATTAGCCCTTGTAGGAAACAACCCAATAAATTTAAAGGGTTTAAGGAGCCTTTGTCCAATTAACATTACAACGAACCGCAGCCAGAAGACAGAAGATGGAACAGAAAACTGGCTCACTGATGATGTAAGAATTCTTTTTTTAACTATTGTACAAAACACTGTGCTAATGATGGATAAAATGAAACTTTATTAGTTTAAATTCTATTATGTTAATGGAAATATCTTTACATCCTAGATTCTTAATGCACGGATTTATCAAATAGTTTCAGAGCAAAGAGATGTAAGTGCATACCATCAATTTTTTTTCACTATAGTAATGGCAAACTTCGAAAATAACAAATGAACATATAATCAATCAATCAAGACATTTGTAGAGCGCACTACTTACCCTGGAGGGTCTCAGGGCGCTTGGGGGGTGGGGGAGGGTGCTGCTACTGCTCGAACAACTAGGTCTTGAGCTTCTTCCTGAAGGAGAGGTGGTCTTGGGTCATGCACAGGTCTGGAGGGAGGTAGTTCCAGGTCTTGCCGGCCAGGTTTGAGAAGGACCTTCCTCCTGTTGTCGCTCTTCGGATGCGGGGGACGGCGGCGAGGGCGTGGTTGGTCGATCGGAGGTGGCGTTTGGGAGCGTAGAAGTTGAGGTGGTTGTTGAGGTAGCTCGGGCCTTGGTCGTGTAGGGCTTTGTGTGCGTGGGTGAGGAGATGGAATGTGATTCTCTTGTTGACGGGGAGCCAGTGCAGGTCTCTCAGATGTCCGGAGATGTGGCTGCGTCGGGGAATGTCGAGGATGAGTCTGGCTGAGGCGTTCTGGATCCGCTGGAGTCTCTTCTGAAGCTTGGCGGTGGTTCCAGCGTAGAGGGCGTTGCCGTAGTCTAGACGGCTGGTGACGAGGGCCTGGGTGACCGTCTTCCTGGTCTCGGTGGGGATCCACCAGAAGATCTTACGTAGCATGCGCAGGATGTTAAAGCAGGACGCGGAGACGGCGTTGACTTGTCTGGTCATGGAGAAGGAGGAGTCCAGGATGAAGCCCAGGTTGCGTGCGTGGTCTGTCGGTTTGGGTGCGGTGCCCAGGGCGGGGGGCCACCAGGAGTCGTCCCAGGCGGAGGGCGAGGAGCCCAGGATGAGGACTTCCGTCTTTTCTGAGTTCAGTTTCAGGCGGCTGGTCGTCATCCACTCGGCTACGCCGTTCATCCCTTCGTGAAGGTTGGCTCTGGCGGCGGCGGGGTCGTTGGTCAGGGAGAGGATCAGCTGGGTGTCGTCAGCGTAGGAGACGATGTTGAGGTTGTGTTGGCGTGCGATGGCCGCGAGGGGGCTCATGTAGACGTTGAAGAGGGTGGGGCTCAGCAAGGATCCTTGAGGGACGCCGCAGATGACTTTGGTGGCCTCTGAATTGTACGGTAGTAGACGGACTCTCTGCGTTCTTCCGTCGAGGAAGGAGATGATCCATTCCAGTGCCTTCTCCTGGATTCCGACGTTGCTGAGGCGCTGCACTAGGGTGCGGTGGCAGACAGTATCGAATGCCGCGGAGAGGTCTAGGAGGATGAGGGCCGCTGTTTCTCCGTGGTCCATCAGGGCTCGGATGTCATCGGTGGCAGCGATGAGGGCGGTCTCGGTGCTGTGGTTGGCTCGGAAGCCAGACTGTGAGGGGTCGAGGGATCCATTCGTCTCGAGGAAGGCGGCCAGCTGTTTGTTGACGTTTTTTTTCTATGAATTTGGCTGGAAACGGGAGGAGTGAGATGGGCCGGTAATTCTTGAGTTCGGTGGGGTCCGCTGTAGGTTTATTGAGTAGGGCGCTGAGTTCGGCGTGTTTCCAGCTCTCCGGGAAGGTGGCGGTGTCGAAGGATGTGTTGATGATGTCCCGCAGGTAGGGTGCAATGACAGCGTCGGCTTTGTTGAAGACGTGGTGAGGGCAGGGGTCGGTTGGAGATCCGGAGTGGATGGAGTTCATCATGCGGACGGTGTCTTCGGTGCTGATCGGAGTCCAGGCGCGGAGGGTGGTGGTGGGGGGCGGTGGTTCGATCGTGGCGTGCGTCGGTTGAGTGCTGAAGCTGTTGTGTATGTTCGCGATCTTGTTGTGGAAGTAGGAGGTGATGGAGTTGCAGAGATCTTGCGATGGGGTGATGTTGTTGTTTCCGGCGTTGGGGTTGGAGAGCTCTTTCACAATGTTGAAGAGTTCCTTGTAGTTGTGTGCGTTGTTGTCCAGCCGGTCCTTGAATGCAGTTTTCTTGGTGGCGCGGATCAGTTGGTGGTGCTTCCGGGTGGCAAGCTTGAGGGTGGTCATGTTGTCCGGTGTTGGTTCCCTTCTCCAGGCTTTCTCGAGGGCTCGGCAGTTCTTCTTGGAGCTCTTGAGTTCGTCGGTGAACCATGGTGCGTTCTTGCTGCCGGGTCTGCTGGGCGGGGTCCTCAGTGGGGCGAGTTCGTCCGCGCAGTTGCTGATCCACTTTGTGAGGTTGTCGCTGAGCTGGCGGGGGGTGCTGGCTCAGGGAAGCGGCGAGCTGGTCGGCTGTGATCTTGTTCCAGCTTCTTCGTGCAACCTGTTGCTGGTGGTGGTGGATTGTGGTCCTTCTGAAGCTGAAGTGGACGCAGCTGTGGTCCGTCCAGTGGAGTCCGGTGGCGTGGCTGAAGGCGATGTCTTTGCTGGATGAGAAGACGGCGTCGAGTGTGTGTTCGGCGAGGTGGGTGGGGGTGGACACCAGCTGCTTGAGACCGAGGTTGGCGAGGTTGTCGAGCAGGGTGATGGTGTTGCGGTCGTTGTTGTTCTCCAGGTGGAAGTTGATATCTACCAGGAGGATGTAGTCAGCGGAGGGGAGGGCATGCGGGCTGATAAAGTCGGCGATGTCCTCGCTGAATTGAGTGCGTGGTCCCGGGGGTTGGTAGATCAGGGTGCCTCTGAGGGCGGTTTTGGGGTCCGTGTGGATTTGGAATTGCAGGTGTTCGTCGGTTGTCAGGGTGTCGTCGGTGTTGGTCGTGATGCGGATGGTGTCGCTGTAGATGATGGCGATGCCTCCTCCTGTGTTGTTGATGCGGTCCCTTCGGGTGATCTTGTAGCCCTCCGGGATGGCGATGGCGATGTCGGGCGCTGAGGATTCGTTCAACCAGGTTTCCGTGAGGAAGGCGACGTCAGGGGCTGTGGTGTCGAGGAGGTTCCAGAGTTCGATGGCGTGTCTGTGGACGGAGCGGGTGTTGAGGAGGATGCACTTCAGGTGGTTGCTGCTGGTGTTCGGCTTGGCGGGTGTTGGTGCGGGACAGGTCCGGATGCAGGTGAACTTGCAGGCGTGGCAGCTGAAGGGTCCGTGGGTTCGTCTCGGGGTGGCTCGGTAGCATCCCGGGGGTCGGCCGGTGTTGAGTGCGTTGACGGTGGCGGCGTCGTAGGTCCGGCGGGTGGGCTGGCGTCTGCGGGGTCCTGGGGTAATGGATAATATTAACGTTGACGTACATTAGAGAAGTATTACAAGTCACCAAGATGTCCCATAACAATATAGAGCAACAATGCCAAAGGAAAATTTTGTTTACAAAGTTATGGAACTCTGAGGTGACTTTCAAAATATTTATCAAGTATACAAGGGGGTACATTTTCACATAAAAGATATTCTTAAGACAAACGTAAGACAAAATCCTAATATAAAAAAAAAAATATATATATATATATATATATATATATATATATATATATATATATATATATATATATATATATATATATATATATGATGAAAAGCTATGACAATGTTCTCCAACAAGTAGCTCGCGAGCTAGAGGTGGCTCTCCAGCTACTTGTAATTTAGCTTTCCAGTATGGAATACAGCCTACTAAATTTGAAGCTTTCGCTTCGTTGCTTCAATACATATATACCAGTATTAAAAACTGTGTATTCATGATGGAAAGCTAATGTTTTGAGTGAAGTTTTGTGAATTTCACTCATCTCTCCAGTATAATTTGAAAGACAACCAATTATTTTTGCAACACTATACCCTTTATCTTTATCTTGCACTTTCCTTTTTAAAATCTACATCCTATGTCATAATAAAAGGTATTATTTGAGTAATAACTCATGCATTCGTAGGTAGTCTTCTTATTTTGGTTACAGGGTCATTACATTCTTGCTGTTATATATGACCCATGGGGATGGTTGAAAAAATTCTAAAATATGTTTTTATAAATACTGCTAAAAACTTTGCTGATGCATTGCGGTAATCACTTCTAGCAGTCTTGACTGGCATTCCTACAAATATAAATCTTGTCTGATGTGGTCAATATTACAGCACTAATAACATTAGTAGCTCAGTAAGATTTTCATTGAACATAAGTAGCTCATACTGAAGTTTGGAGACACAGATGTTTGTAACGTTAAAAACACTTGATATGCGAAGTTACATATAAAAGTGTGAAATTGCTAATTAAGTAGCATTTTTGTCTGTACAAGAAATACATTTTTCTAGACTTCTATTTCTTTAGCCCTTGATTGTAATTTTTTTTGAGATTGGTTCAGTGTCTTTAAATGTCATGTATTTGAGTCAGATACAATAAATGCTAGTAATTAGATATAACTCCATTGATTGAGATTGAATGATGTATTAAATGAACACTAAACAGCATATCTCATAAGATATTGTTGGAAAGCTCAATTAATGACATGAGATAAGATAATCTATTGTAAATTTTACAGTTGGGTGTGTTTTTGTGCTCCCATCATATGTGCATATATCAATGTCTATTTCAAGCATGCGATTTATTTGAGGAGTACCATAAAACAAAAGGAAATATCAATTATTTCCAAACAATTATATTTTTTATCAATATTTAGTATCACATTATAGAAACTTTCCAGTTCGTTTCTTGGTGGAGAGAATTTGAAAAATTAGGAAAAGTGAAGCAAAACATCTCAAGCTTAAAGGTAAATAAATATTAAAGGCTACTTGCCGTTTTTTATAACAAATTAACAAAGTCCTCTTTTGTTTTCTAATTTTTTAATAATGCTTACACTTCATTATGAAGAACTTATTTACAAAGAATTTATTGTTTTACAGTGATTCAGTGTGTTTTTAAAATTTCATAAATTATTTAATGCGTTTTAATGATGAATATTTTGTAATATTTATAATTGCATGCACATGCAGAACAGTAATCACAGTATCCTAGGAAGCAGGTAAATAAATGCATTTTGGATTTAATGTGAATCACTAAGTTTTACTCTAGTTTCAATCAATTATTTAGCTAATATGTGCCAATAGAGATAAGGATTGACTAAATTTGCACATAAATCTCATAATTGTACGACCGGAATAAAAAGTGGTATAACATTTATACTTTTAAATGTAGATTGGGGCAAGCAGACCCATGCTGCTGCACCACTCTGCTTCTGCCTCATTGTTCCGAGTGCTTTTTCATGCCTTTCTATCATTTGTACTGCTTTTATCTTACATTAACCCAACGTTTGCCTTTTTTTAATTGCTTTTACCTTCAACTGAACCATTTTTCTGAGTGCTTTCTCATGCTGTTCTCTTATTTTTCACTGTTTTACTCCTTCTGTTGTCTCTGTGTTTCTGAGAGCTTTATCCGCAAAGTAGCTAGCAACTCCATAGTATAGAGACATTAACGGGTGATTTGCCGGATTGAAACATCCTTATCGATTGATGCATTAATTGATTAACTTCATATAATTGTTGACCTGTTGGGCATCTCTAACGATCTGTAAGTATCTTTTCATAATGGTTCAGATATGTAAATCAAATTTCCATGTTATTCTTAGATTCCAGGTTGACATTGTCCATCATCTTTTAGGAATTAATCCAGAAAAGCTCATCATTCCTTTGCCAAAAAAATCTTGTATATGTTTTATAATTTATGAAAGTAGCATTATGTTGATAACAAACTCGCAAGCATATTGGCGATTATGTATCGCAAACATTTTTAACTTATGAGCAGTTTGAATTAAAGAAATCGAAGATAATGGAAAATGTCTGGTCACTCATGCTATGCGCTGTTGTTTTATGTCATGTTAAGTGTACTTTTAAACCAACATTTCACCCAGTATGGTATACTGGGGCATATGAGCAAGTGGGTCTGGCTGGCTGGTGCCTACGTGAAGAGCTTTAATTTGTATTTCTATATAAATTACAATACGGAGTTGGCAGGCCTCATGTGAAGTAGATTAGGAGCCAGAACGAAGAAGGTGAAGCAAGTGACTTTGGTTCTTCAGATGTGGATACCAGTGTTGTTCAAAAGGTTGGCTCTGCTGAGTTGTCTACTGGTGGTGTGAAATGTGATACGGACATTGGGGTAAGTGTATACTAGTCAGTGAAGTTTTTTGTATGTATGGGTGACTAATTAGAATAATGTGTGCATATTGGTAGCGGAAAATGTTTCTCCTTTATGTCTGATGGGATGTACGGTGGTCCAGTAATCATGGTAGGAAAATTGTGTTTGCCTATGCCCATAGGAAATGAGGTACATCCAATATCATGTATAGTGTGAGTTAACTGGTGTAGCATTTCACCAAATGGACTTTTTTTTAATCTACCGCGAGGTCTGCTACAATAGTTTCCATGAAACATGAAGAACTTCACAACAAAGCAGGTGCAAAAAGCCAATTGTGCCCTTTGACACTGTGTGTTATATGCCCCCTAATGTCTATATGACTTTTTTAGGTCAGTAAAGCGGGTGTAAAATATTATTTGTTTAGCATTGTTTTCTATTTTCATTTTGTAGGACATTCACAGGGACAGCATAGTTTTTTTTCCTCGAGTTGTTGGCGGAAGTTCACCAGAAACTGGAAACCATTTTATTCTCTGGGTATGCCAAGTTAAATTTACATTGGAATTATTTCAAATCTAAAGAGTTATTGTAAAAGCAGCAGTAAGACTACGAAGTAAACTGATTTTCAAATCTGTACTGATAAACATCATAAGCAGTCACATTGGCACACCACTTTTTTGAGAAAGTGAATTTGTGGGTGCACAAAGTGACACACATCAAAAAGATTTGAGTCACAATAAAAGTTTGAGTGTAAAAAGAAAGTATTCTATCTGGTATTTGAACAGTGGTGCTGTAGTGCAAGTTATGAGCACATACATCTTTTTTGAATAGGTACAATAAGATATGTACTTTGTTCAGCCTTTGCACATGTCAGTGGACAGCCTCTATACTGCAGGGGTGTGCATTTTAAACTTTGTTAGTAAAATCTATGCTTTATTGAAGTAATAACTCATTGATGTTTTTTTTAGTACATTTTAGTTTTTTTTTATGTAATCATCGCTTATTGATATAATGGCTTTGCAAATATATATATAAATGAATGAGTATTCGAAAAACATCGTATTGTTTTTTTATTATTACGTTCTGATGTATAGCAATATTTCACTTGATTTTTTGCAGATTTTTAATGGCAAAACACATATAATACAAATTTTTGATTCCTTGGCCAAATATAAAAGTATTGATGCTAATGACATGAACATCCTTTGGTAAGTATCACCAGCACACCTGTAAAATTATTATTATCAATAATTGTACAATAATAGTATAACCACTGTGGTATATTTATCAGAATTGTTCCGTTGTTTTGTATAATTCAGTAATGTTTTCAAGAACATATGGGATCTTCAACAGTGGAAAATAGAATACCCAATACAATGGAAACAGACAGACAGTGAGAGTTGTGGTGTATTTGTCTGCACTGTAAGTTTACATAAATAACTTTATTAATTGTCTATTATTCATTTCCATGGATACACAACAGCATATTTTTTTCTTCAATTATTAGGCAGCTGATGTTGTCAGTCGGGGTATCTTAATATCATACGAAGAATTATCTGCAAATAATATGCAGCACCTAAGAAGATACCATGCTTCAAAACTCATGTTGATTCTTCGAAAGCAGGCATGAAAATTTATTCATTAATTAGATAATGAATACTAATAAAATATTTCAATTTTTTCCTAGTGTAATAATACAATTTTTTTAAAGAATTTGGTTAACATCATACATCCAAATTTGATGTGTGTACACATAATATTTATTTCACTGATTATTGTTGAATAAAAAAGCGCATTTTATGTGGCAGGTGAGAAAATGAAATGTTACTTTGTGTAAAATAAATGCAAAGGACATACTATACGTCAGTTGAATGGTGGATATGAGATCATCAACTGTACTCAAGAGTTATAATCATATTTGGTATTGGAATGTCACTTCTTAATTAGGAGAAACTTGCCCCATGCATCAGCTTCTCTTGAGAATAAAATGTCATACTATGTAGCTCTGCATTATTTGTCCTACTGTTACAATACAATTGATAAACATTATGACTTTTCTTTTCTTTTCAAAACATGCATTGGTTCAACAAAATATGATAGTATTCAAATGCAGCTGAATGTTTAAAGCCATGATGTGAACATATGTCAAATCCACTTATCACAATTTATCAAAGTAAAATGTCAACAAAAATCATTTTTGGATCTAACTGTAGCTCTGTCTGAGTTTGAAGTTGTGGATTGAGTGACAATGATTCTATTGTTACATCAACAGCAGATTTAAAATAAAGTATCATACAAAATAATAAATTCCATTACATTAGGTACAATTATCAAAGTTTTTTAGATGTGTTTAGATTATTTTGTGACATGACTTATCAATTTTATGTTAGTATTTTATGTAGTTACTTGTAAGTTAAATTAGCAATCAATTATTGTTGTTAATGTCTTACCTTTAAAAATTTCATTTTCAAATAAATTATGAAGTACTGTTTTTTTGTTCAAACGCCAATCTTGTCAGTCACAATTTCCTGAGAACGGTTCTTGATATTTTGTTGTGAATTGTTACTCCCATGTCAAAACATTTTATCATGCCAAAATAGAGCACATAGGCATTTATGTCCGCATGTAGTGTGGCACCATATGCTATTGTACTCACTACATTTTTTTACCATTAAAGAGAATAGTTTGTCTTTGGCAGAAAACCATTTCAATGACAGCAAAATAAGAGAAAGTTAAGTGCATGCTTTCATAAGTGCAAACTATGTGAACAAATACCATTGGGGAAAGCAGCGTTACTCATAGTGTAAATCACAGCTATACACTAACCGCACTGAACATAAACATTTAAAAGTATATTGATCTTTTATAGGGCATTAAGAAGGAGAAGGTAGCCCCACTTTCCAAAGAGAGTGGTCTGAAAACCGAACAGTTATTGCAAAAAGAAGAGACTGCAGGAGCAGAGCAAATTGTTGTCCAAAACAGGGAGACAGGAAAGAGCCTAGTTCGAGGAATCAATGGCACAGAATGCATTGCAGCAAAAGAGATGGTCTGCCTATACCAAGAGAGTACTGATTTTAAAAAAAAGTAAGTTAAGTAACGTCTGTTAATAATATAGCTATATATTATATAAATGTTAGTTTGTGACAGTGACTAGTACTTGTATGTGTACACAAATAAAAACGTGCAATTAAAATAATAATAGTTTTTTACAGGGGAATGCATGCAAGAGAATCTATAGTGATCTTGAATTATGTTATAAATATGTAGCTTCCGTCCTAAGCTTGAAAAAAAAATAAAGCACGCTTCGAATTTTTATTTCCATTTTGTTTATGTTGTTCTGAGTTTTGAGATTTGGAGATAATGTTAACAAGTACCGGGGGCCATATTCACAAGGAGGTTTATCTCTGCTTTTTTGGCTTTAAAAGCCAAGAAAGCGGAGATAAAATTATCTCCCTATTAGCAAGCTGTCGCTAACACCAGTTAGCGACAGCTAATAGGAGATAGCGGCCATCTTCAAACCCGCTTTGCATGTCAGTGATATTTATCACTAATGACATGCAAAGTGGGCGTACCAAGATGTTAGTGACTGGAAACATCGCTATCTCCTATTACCAACTTTTTGAGATATTAGTGCAAAGCAAGGAATATCTCCAAAAGCGAACACCTTTCCAGGAGCAGTTCTTAGCCATGTTTTCCAATGGGAGTTTGATAACATGGCTAAGAGAATTAGCTTGGTAATGCATGAATATCGCTGACTTTTCAGCCATATTCATGCATTGCGGCCATTTTTTATCGCATTTGCGATAAACCTTGGTAATACCAAGGTTTATCTGCGCTAAAAATCGCCGCCGCCCGGCGATACATTTTTTGTCTCTAACCAAGCAATAGCGATAATTATCGCTATTGCTTGTGAATATGCCCCTCAATGCCTGGAAAAGTGATGTAAAAGATGGACATTGTATTTTAAAAATGTTATAGTCACTGTAGTAAATGTGTTCTCAAAATATATTTGCATCAACAGGTCACTATATCCCAAAGAACAAAAACTAGAATGGATAGAGTGCGAAAAGTGCAAACAGTGGTTACATTCAGACTGTGCAGATGTGCCAATTACAGAACAGTTTGTTGACACTCCATTTTATTGCGGATGCCACAAAAAATTTCCAATCAAATTGGACAGGTAAATATACAGTTTAATATTGAATATATGTAATTATTTAACCTGCTTATTGAAATTGAAGGTGCAAAACTATGAGTCACAGTAAACTTGGATTATTGAAAAGGTAGTTTGTACTGCATACCTACACATTTATATTTAATGAATGATTCAAGTGATATCTTTACTGTTCCTATTACCATGTTTGCATGGTGAAATCCATAATAAATGATTAGGTGTAGATATATCTTCCTATATAATTGGACAATACATTGAAGGAAAATATGAGCAATGGAAACTTCGGAAAAGTAAGTAGTGATACTTGAAATTCCCACATTTGAAGTACAATCGAAGTCACCAGTTGAGGTTAAAGAAGAAACATTATGATTAATAGTTGAGGTTTAGAGGTAGGATGTTCTGCGAAAAGTAAAACATGCAAGACGTTGAGGCTAAAAACTGTTAGGTAGGACAATTGCTACATTTAAACAAACTTAAATGTATGCACATAAATTATTTGTCATTCAGCAGCATTCGAGAATTACTCACATGAATCTATAAGTGACATACTTGGTATTGTGTATTCTTAGAAATCTTCTTAGCTTTTAGAAATGTTAGTCAATACTTCACAATAAACAAGTCTTTATGAGATGATTTATTTTCCTTTTATAAAAAAAAGAGCACTATGTAATTCACAACAAGAAAATTTTATATTTAAATTTTGTCACATAATTATTGAATTTGTGGTTAAGAAATGCACAAGAAGAATTCCACAAATTCTGAATCTGTTGATGGCATTGATTGTAATGATGTTGAATTTTTAAAATATGACGATAATTGAAAATATTAAAAAAAGATTTTATGGGATAGGCATTATTGTATTAAAAATAATACTGAATAAGTATTACTGTAAAAAGACTCATACATAGACATTAATTATATTCAATGGTTATGTTTTTCAAAATAAAAGGTTAAATTGTCAGACAATCGAATAATATGATTTTATTAATTTGTAGGCTTAAAAAAACCTTGGAAGACAGAAGCATTGTGAATTTACTTACTGAAGATGAGATAAAGGCTAGTATAAGATAATGAGTATTTCTATGATTTTTACATTTTGTTCGTTTAAAACATGTATTCATTAACACCAATGTACTGAAGGGAAATACCTTCAGCAATTATATGTATTATGTTCAAGAGCCATGACATAAAGGAAGGTGGCATGTTGTTTGAAAATTTGTAAAAATGTTGAAAAAAACTTATCTTTATTCATTTCTATCTTCTCTGAAAAAATGTTTTTATTACTTACTTTACTAAGTAATTATGTACCTTCTAGTGATATAGCAACTTTTTTAAAAAAAACCAGTTTACTTAATGACATAGTTTGGTCATATGCATTTTTTAATTAGTTGACAGTGTTCTCTCAATTTAATGTACTCAAACTCATGGTCAGGCTTCCAAATGAGAACCTGGCGATAATTATTAGCGGAACATGTGGATAGGGGTTAAGTATATAGCAATGTAATTGAGTCTTAAAATAAATCGAGGCCTGAGATAATTGAAGAAAAAATTAGTAACTAAATAAGGAAATAATGTGAAGTACTTTGGTGAATATCATAAAAGAGCATGTTTTTGACTCATGAAGTAATAAACAAAATGTACTACAAGACCCAGAGTTAAAAAGGTTTGATGCAAGCCCATGGTCACAAATTACACGTCTATTTAGAATCAATATTTCGTAATATTAATATAGTACTAATAACAATCTATAAAATGCTATTTAGTGTGTTAGCCTTGCACTTTGTATCAGTACATTGAGTGTGACCCACATGTCGATATTTCATTTATGTGCCTACTAAGAGAGTGTCGGGTGGGTTTTCGTAGGGGTGGAGGGTGGGACCGGTTGTGAACGGGGTTTGTTAGTTTGTTCCAGTACATCGACCAAATGAAAAATCGAATTCACTATGTTTCTATATATGCTTGGAGCAACCGCATACATATACCAACGGAATTTACACTGAGATTACATGAATGAAGTTGTATGCTATTACTGCTCTCAAAACTATGCTAATAAACAGATTTAAAAAAAAAATGCTATTTACAAACATAATTGTCAACTGTAACCTAACCTATTCTTTCCTCTGGGGAGGTCTCTGTCCAACTGCGGAGGGTGCATCAACTGTCATACAGTGTAAATGTATGAGAAATTTGATATATTACTGAATGATTCTATTACGTTGTGTAATCATTAATATAGTAACATACCATGCAGGATGTCTACAAATAGCAACATTTCTAAATTGTAATTAGTATCTGGGTGCCTGGTGAAATTTCATTGATATTCCTTCAACACAGCTTATATAAGCAGTTACTAACTTAGATTGAGTTACAACAAATTTAATATGTGTATATTAAACATAAAAGTGACTCCTACTTAACAGAAAATATAAAGGAGACAATTGGTATATAGTTGCGACCTCCTTGGCTGAGGAGTGAGTGGGGTAAAATTAAACTTACATTTACACCGTCCGGGTCCAGCATATTCTCTGCTCCTGACCCTGGCAGTAACATGAACGTAAATCAGGCAGTCAGAGTCCCTTCAATAAAGCAATCATAGTACTCCAAGCAGCATTTTGATTGTTGCAGATGCCGCCAAGCCAGCGGCTTATAGAGAGGCCATGTTCTACATGCTGCCTTGCAGCATGCATGGAGCAGGACAGAGTGTGCATGACTAGTTTGGGTAGCCCCAGGGGGCTGAAAAAACAGTCTTTGCACATTAAGTATTGCTCAGGCACACCGCTCCTCCCCTTCCTTTTGCAGAGCCCACTCCGCCCACCCATCCGCAGGCAAAAATAAATAAATTGATAATAAAACAAAGCTATTACCATTTTATGTTTCTGCTTCTAGAACTGTGTGAAAGCAGTAAGGCAAGACTACTCCTCCCTAGTAGAGGAGCTCCCTCTGTTAAAGTAAGCATACATTTTCATCAGGACTGATACACAAAACCTTTGATATGATTATATGTAGAATGTTTCTGCCAAATACCTGGTTTACTCTTGAGTTACATGTATAAGTTGTCTTACTCCTAACATACTCCATGTGTGTGAAAGTCAAGAGTAACTTAGTTCTTTATTTTTTGAGCTTGTGCTCATATTAAAGAAAGTTGATTTTTTTCAAGTCTTTTCAATAAGTACAATGAAGTAGAGCTGACTGTATTTATAATGTATAGTTGGTTAGTTAAAGACAGCTGACAACAAAACTTTAGGACATTCTCTGCTACTTGCTAAATGATAATACAGTCAAATTTGAGAAACATTGATTTGTCTAATTGTTGATTTGTTTTTTATCGTTAATAGGAACATGCAAACAATATTATAAAGGGTAAAAAGAAATCAAATAGAATGTTCCTTTTTTCAAACCCTACATTTATGCCGAAATTAAAACAAGAATTAAATAGGAGGATGACAATATTCAATGAAAATGATGTGAGTAAAGTATTATCTTTATCAACCACACTTTGTAATTGAATTATTATATGAAACAACGTCGCTAATACCAATACTATAACTATTTTGTATTGCAGGCAAGAAGTCTAACGGAACAAATAAAGAAAGTTCTAAATTTTTCAATAATTAGCCGAAACACATCACTCATGATTGATGTGTTATTACCAGAGGTGAGAGTTTTCGGTAATGAAATGATCACTGCTTTTCTAAATTGTGAATTTAATAAACAAAATAAATAATTTAAAAGTGTGTTTAAAACTTATTTGTGGTTAAGTATAAGAAATATAAGTAAATGCATATAAAATGCAAATAAAAAGTAGTTACATTGTTAGCCCACACAAATGACAAATCTGAGGTGAAGAAGTTGATTTTAAGATGGGAAACGTTAGATTTTATAGCACCTCATGAAATGCAGACGTGTGAATTAAATAACGCATTAACATGTGGATTGAATTGCACCTTCATAAGCATTGTGCAAATTGTTTATATTTGTATTTACTGACAGAAATGTCATAAAATCTACATAAGAAAGTAAGATTAATACAATGAGAAGATATGAACGATTGAAGATGATATAATGGAGAAGGAGACCGCCCGCCATAAAGACGGGGATCCAGTTGGGGGAATTAGGATGTGCCCGCCGCAGTGGCGGGCACACCCTTCAATTGTGCCCGCCGCAGTGGCGGGCACACCCTTCAATTTTAGCATTGTGGCGAGAGGCCTAGCCTGCTCGGGAAGAAGGGGCAGAACTTTATGCAACATGCGAAGCAGCATCATGCACGTGGACGTGATCTTGTTCACGTGCATGTCCAGCTTCAAATAGGGCCAAATATAACCACCAAGTTGCGAGCCGACTCGGCGGCTGACACAGTCTCGGGGAACAACGGGGGCCAGAAGTTCGCCAGGAGAACACGAGGAACCCGGTCCGAGGAGCAGTACAGTACCTCAGTCTTGGTACTGTTAAACTGCAACGAGTTAGAACTGAGCCAGTCAGCTGTGGCTGACATGTATCGATGGAAAGTCTCCAGTGGGACCGCGTTCTTCCCTTCCAGCAAAAAGACCAACTGGGTATCTATCACATAATTAAATGCCGAGATACCAAATGATTTAATTAGTTGGACCAGAGGGCGGAGGTAAAGGTTAAAGAGTATAGGGCTGATGGCAGAGCCCTGTGGCACCCCATGCCCCACTCTCCGCACCTCCGAGCTGAAAGGTGGTAACGTCACCACCTGATGCCGGTTGTCCCTTGCACTTGCCGTGACACCACACTCCTCCAGCCTCCTGATAAGGGTAGGATGGCTGACCGTTTCGAACGCGGCCAACATGTCGAGCAGCACCAAAAAGGCTGCCCGACCACTGTCGACCCGCGACCGCAAGTTGTCAAGCACGGTCACCAGCGCGGATTCCGTCCCATGTGCTGGGCGAAAGCCAAACTGTGCCTCATCAAACCAGATGTTTTCTTCCAGGAAGCCAGACAAGGAGCGGGTCACTAACTTCTCCATGATCTTAATGGGGAAGGGAAGAAAGGAAATGGGTCGGTAATTAGACAAGCAAGCGGGGTCCAAGGTGGATTTCTTAAGGAGAGGTGATACCACTGCCAGTTTCCAGCACTCCGGGAACGTTGCAATATCAAACGACTATAGACAGATGGAGTACAAGGGCTGGAAAAGTTCGTCCTGAAACACCTTCCAAAATTTAGGGGTGAGTGGATCAAGCGGGGAGCCAGATGACACCGTCTGTGCCAGACTACAGAACTCCTCAAAGTAGGGGATGGGAAAGCAGCTCAGCTGGGGTCGACTGGACACAACGTCCGGAGCTCCCAAGCTGAGAGCAAGACCCCTCAGCTGGGATCGACTGGACGAGTCCGCCGGAGATACCAAACTGAGGGCATGACCACTCAGCTGGGGTCGACTGGACGACACATCCGGAACTCCCAAACGGAGGGCAGGGCCACTCAGCCGGGGTCGACGGGGCGGTACGTCCAGAGCTCACAAACTGAGGGCAGGGCCACCCGGCTGGGGTCGACTGGGAGGCAAGTCCGGAGCTCCCAAACCGAGAGCAGGACCACACAGCTGGGGTCGACTGGGCGAGCCGTCCGGAGCTCCCGAACCGTGGGAGGAAGGTACTGGGCTCAGTAAACATTCCAAGATCTTAACGATCTTCTCCTCGAAGGCGCAGGCCAGGGAGTCGCACAAGACCTGCGACGCATGGACCTTATTGACCGTGCATGAAGGATGAGTCAGGTCCCTAACAATTTTAAACAGTGCTTGCAACTTGTTGGAAGCCTGATTCAAGGTGGCTTCCAGATAGGACGCCTTAGCCACCTTAATCTGTGTCTTATATTCCTGCAGGGACTGCCTAAAGATAGCCTTCGCCGAGTCAGAATACTGCTTCCTCCACGCCCTTTCGGCGCATTTGCAGCTAAGGTTTAACTGCCGCAGGGCGTTTGTATACCAGGGGCTCGACCGATTCAGCCTGCCCCTTGACCTACGGAGTGGCGCTACCTTGCCCAAAGAGTTCGAGATGGACTGACACAAGGTGGTATAGCTCTCTTCCACTGAGTCACTCAAACTGAAGTTGCCCGGTAGTAGTCTGGGCAGAGGCGAGGCTTTTAGGAGTCGAGACCAAGGTCTGCCCAACTTAGCCTGTCTAGATCCAGCTTCCACCGAGGAGTGATCCATCAAATAGAGGGAGAAAGCAACCATCGAGTGATCCATCCAGTATTGACACAAGATGTCATCCACCGACACAAGTTGGGTGTCTGCGAAAACTAGGTCCAGAACATTGCAGGCTTGGGACAGAGTGGAAAGCGCACTGTCCAGCGGGCCACCCGACCACAGGTTATAATCCCCTAAGACCACTAGCTTAGAGGGGGTGTTAGAGAGGTCGTAAATCAGGTCAATGAAGTCAGGGAGGGAAGGTACATTGCCAGGCGGACGGTAGCACAAAACGCCCGAGCAAAAAGTCTTCTCGTGATTTTTAAGAGAAAACCCCATCAATTCAAAGCCCGACACCTCTCTAATCTTAAGCTGGGAGAGAGCTAGCATGTCTCAATAAATTAATCCAATCCCACCACCCCGGTTCTTCACACGAGGGGTATGGTTGATCTTAAACCCTGGAGGCTAGGCCAAAAACCCAGTTCAACCTCACAGTCCTCCCGCGTCCAGGTTTCCGTTAGAACCTGAACATCGAGCCCCGCGGACTCGATGAGGAAGGCGATGTCCGTGTGGTGCTTACAAAGGGACCGGACATTAAGCAGCCCATAGGAGAGGTGACAAGACATCTGAGAGGTGAATCTACATCTGAGATTGCTTTTTATGCATGTATGCTGTCATTGAGCATGGGGCTGTGAAAAAATGCCTTGAAATTTAAGAGGGATAAAACACATCTTCTGACTTAGAACCTTTGTCAATAACTGAAAATAGTAATTGATGCGCTTCTACTTTGAAATGGGCTTCTACACCGGCACTTAATCTGATATAGCACTGTCTTTCTTCATAAAATTTTAGTTGACTTTCTAAAAGCAAGTAAATTTAAATTTAGTGTCCTGTTTTTTCTTTTTGGCTTGCAAACCTGGGTATGAAACATAGTGCTACCATTCTTTCTCAGGTAAACTAATGCAATGCACTACATTTGGCTTCTTTCTTAAATGTTTGGCCCTGTTTGCAACATGTTCAGAAAAGGGCAGTTAAGACTCCACTTGCTGTAAATTGACACAACACGGTCACCCAGACATTGTCCACAGTTTACACTGTCCAGCATTAACTAAGATAAAATCCAAAGCAATCTTTAATATCGGCTGATGCCCTGTTACTGGATGTTCCTCAAATTAAGTTTGCGCGTAAGGGAAGGAGATCATTAGCTTTTCAGAACCAACGAGGTATGTAAGACCATTGCACCTGCAGGTTGAGCACAATAACCTACAAATATTTAAGTTTCCGAAAACTGGTATGTTCAAAAAAGTAGTTGTGTCTATAGTCCAAGGCATTCTTTATTGTATATATTTTGTACAAATAGTTTTTCTCTACTAAACAGGCACAAGCATCTTTCTGAAAAATGTCAAAGTAAAGATTATATACTTTTTTTTGTGACTATTGACAGGTAATTAGTACTAAATTGATGCAAAGAGTTTACATTTATATGTAATATTTTGCAAATATTTATTTAAAACAATTTTTATAAGGTTTACTTACCTGTTCCCAACCTAAAACCCAGGGATGCTAATTTGCATTAGCTATCCGGCAAATGCCAAGTCACTCCTTTGAATTTGAAAAGTGTGAAAACTTCTCACAGTGCAGTAAAAACGGACTTGCATGACCTTTTGTGATTACTGACAATTTTGTTGGTATTATGTTTACAATGGCATAATAAAGTTTAATACAGCTTAAATAAAGGCTTCCCCAAAGTAATTATTGGATAATGGAAGCTTTAAATGCCATATTGTTAGTAATCATGCTATATTTGTGGCCATTTATATCATATTTATGACTAATCTTGGAATAATAATGTCTATGACTGACATGTTGTGAAGGATGTTATTATTATGATGGACATACATTGAAAAGTTGTGTACCTGACAAAACAGTGGACTTTCTTGAATAAAGTAGTCATCTTGAGCATTATTGAATAAAAATCTGGCATGTGAAAAACTAAACCTGGTCAGGCCAAGCAGAAAGTTTTAATGAGATTAGTTCGCATTATGAGAATCACAAGCGGGCAAATAGGGGTTATACTTGAAAAATGTTTCTGAATTAAAAATGTAGTTTACTTTTATGCCAGAACATTATTTAATTTGATGTGTTTAACCGTTATAAGATGTTCATATTAAAAAAGAAATATAATGCATTGTTATTGAAAGGGATGAAAATATGAGTTGGTGTTTAGCCATCTTCTGTGATCAGGTGGCCAATATGAATATTTGGGCATGTGGTGCATGAAAATGTGGTTATACACTCATAAGGGTATTGGGAAAGTTTCGAAAAACATAAATGTGAACAAATTATTTACCCCTTCTCTTTACAAGACATACCTTAGAATTTGTGATTATTATGATAACTGCCAATAATTCATTACATGTCACCTAAATAGCATTTCATCTAAAACATATATCATTGCATAAAATAATATAAATTAAAATGTGCTAATTAACAGTGTATGCACATTAACCTGAAAGTATGTAGGGTTCGATTATTTAGCCAACGATGGTAAAACATTGAAAATTAAAATAACCAGGCATTTTCCATTCTGAAACTCAAAAGGCAAACGGATGTCCTTGTATGTTTAAATTGGGTGTAATCAGACAACTTGTAACAGGTTCAAAACTTTAGGTAGGAAGGATAATACTAAATATAGAACTGATGAAAGACAACAAAAGATAAGCAATATTTAAAATCTGAAATAGTTGTACATTTAAATGTGTCTTTTCGTATAACATGAAATAAAAATGTTTGCAAGAAAAGAATAAAAATTAAGAAGCTTATCTTATTAGAAAATGCTAATTTGCAACATTTATTTTGCATGAAAGTTTTGAAAACAGAAAATAAGTGTACACACTTAACACCTGCTTCTTAATACATCTTAAAAATGTATAGTTCTGAAAAATAAAAGAAAATAGAAATGTAATTATTGTATGGAATGTTTATATGGTATGATTACTTTCCATGTAAGCTTATTAAGCTAAAAGTATGTTGCTTTAAAAGTCAATTTTTTCTCTTTGCAGATGACAATCAAAATTCTACAAAAACATGAAGATTTAAATAGATATGAAGCAGAACTTGTACTGATGAGAGGGGACTTCCTAGACTCCAATGCAGATGAAGTAGATGATGTTGAGACATTTGAAAAATTGAAAATGGGCGCACTGAAATACATTTTTTGAATGATTGCCTTGTTTATTAAAGTGAAAAATTTAATTGTAATTTTTTGACAAATTGAGTAAATTATTACATGTAACTTTAATAAAAATTTTTTTTTTTAATATTTATTGACTAAAATACAATATGTATAACTGTTTACTGAGGTTCAATTATAAATAAAAGCTTAAAAAGTTGTTCTTTTTAGTAATGAGATAAAAATACTATGAAGATATTGTCTGTGATGCCTATTGTGATTATGCTTCATTTCAACATAGAATATTTATAAACAATTGAAACAAAGAACTTGTAACCATAAACAATAAGAATTGTATTGAACATCATTTTTGATTTGATGAACATAGAAATTAAAATGAATACCAGATTGTGCAATGTTATCATTAGGATTCTACATCAACTACAATTTCATATTATTACTAATTGAAAATACTATTAATTTAGAATGCACTGAATTGCTGTGTATATTTGTTCAAAAAAGCTGGCAAATAAAGCTAATGTCTGACAAAATTAAGAAGAACAACAAATGTAGTGGACTTTATGGAATTAAACAGTGCAGTGTAAAAAAATAACCTGCGATTTATCTTCAGGAGTTTTACATCTTTTGCATTACATATACCCAAAGTCTTACCATATCGGTTACTGTTGGGTGTACTACTCTATACGTTAAACATGCCTCACAGTTAAGATGAGCCTGTGCTCCTATTTTCAATACGATGAAATTGATTGATTTTATTTTGACATATTTAACCTTACTTCTAAGCCCCTAATGTTGTGCACAAATTGTACACAAGGCCTTCAAGTTAAATGTCACTGTTGGACTGCAGCACTGTGTTTCCCATCCACTAAACTTAAGGTTTAAAAAGAAAATGTGTGAATACCTGTAGAAAAGTGCAATAGAAAATATTATGGCTGGGGAGCCTTACCAAATAATGTTATATTTATATCCAAAAGATGGTCCTTGAATTCACAGTAATACTTATTTTTCTCTGTCCTATGAAGTGAGTTGCTAGAAGAAATAAGGCTTAACTAGAGGAACATGTAATTAACACACTTTCCAAGAAATCCAGCATCAATCTATATACAGTAAGCTTAATGTTATCTTAATGTAGCGACCAAAAATAACAGAATTGCATGTTTATAATAAGAGTTATGGATTTTTAAAGGAACAAAAAATCAGTGCTGAAAAAGAAATTGACAAAATAGCATTGAAGTCAATTGCAAAATCCACTAGTGACAATAGGTCACTTGCAGGTCGAGACTGCAGCGGCTCCTCCAGCAGAGTGAAACAGAGTGACCACACTGCTGTTTGAGCAGCGCAAAAAAAAAAAAAGAAAAAACTCAATGTTATTATCAGATATTTTTCAGTGTGAACTCAGAGCAAGGTTAGGGTGGTGCGGGGCTGGGCTATATGAGCCAGTGGGAGGAGAAAATATGTACAACATTACTGCACATGTCAGTTTAGCCTGCCAGCCAGGTGAAGAACTGTCCTAGGCTTCCATGCACTGCCTGAGCAGCCAAACAGGGCGCTCAGACTAATCTCGAAACTGCTGTATTGCTGGTGACAGCAGAGTTGTGATTGGCTTAGGGGATTGTGTGAGCCTGTGTGCTTCTGTTCCATGAAGCCAAGAAGACAAGACGAGAAGAGTTTGGAGTGTAACTGCACTGTAAAAACCTGTCTAAAGTACATTGCATATCCCGGCAGTGTGTACGGGAAAGTGCAGGCCTTCTAGAGGAATAACAGCTTGGATCAGATTAGATCTGGGCTGCTCATCCCTCCTACATGAGACCAGAAGTCCCGACATTATGTGGCTTAAAATAAAAGGTCAGAAGGGTGGTGATGTATTGTAGCTCTTTAAAGTCTATATAAGAGGGAAAGCAAATGGCAATTAATCGACCATAGAAAGACAGCTAGAAAATCAAATAAACAAGTGCCCCTCATTTGATAAAATCATTGCGGCCGGTGACTTTAACTGCACATTCGAGCCACTAAGCAGTGAAGATCTCCTAGGGATAATTGAAGAGGATAGCAAATGGTCAGTGCCCCCCCTAGTCTTACCACCGGTTAAAAGATGGTCTGAGATTGTAATACAAGTTAATACTATAATACTAGAATATGGCATAAGAGACACAAATGGCAGAACCCTATCCAACATCAGGGGGAAAAATACTTACAATAAACTTGCTTGCCCTTCCAGCATTGATTATATCTTGGTCGACTTACGCCTCTGGCCCAATGTCATGAACATGGAATTGGGCCTAACTATTGACAGTAACCACAACCATCTAATATTAAACTGAAAAAATCAATGGGCCCATCCCAACAAAAATTCTAATACCATTGGGAATTACCTTGTATCCACAAAGGAGTTAATTCTATCTAATTGTGGTAGGCGTCTAAGATGGCCCAAGGTCGCAGGAGAGGACCAAAAACAAAAGAACATATCCTCAATATTAGTGTCAAAAACAGCCGAACTCAAGGCAGCTTGAGATAATGTCCGGGGGGTGGGGGGAATATCCACATAATACGCCACGAGACAATTGCTCCGATTGGTGCACACTTCCTTGAAAGACGACGCAGTGGCCCCACTAGGAGCCGAACAAAAAGCTCCAATTCATGGTACACTGAGTCTTGCAGGGAGAAAAGGAGCAAGTACTAATATCTGCGGAAAAGGTGAAAAAACACACAATAGTAAAAATAGCGAGGATGGACTACAACATATCAGTAAAGCAAGCAAAACGTGACTGGGAAGAGGTACATTAGGAGGACATGAAAGTTTACTGTTTCAAGAGGGATTACGCCTCCTTTTGGGCTCTAATCAAGATGAGAAATAGGAGGGACAACATCCCAATCACGAACCATATTGGTGATGAGGCCTGGTGGGATGACTTTTCCCGACTGGACACGGAAGAACTAGAGGCCCTACCTCCCTCTCAGTTGAAGAGAATTCAGGTTCCACTTACAATTGAAGATACCAATCTCTTCCAAATGAAAGAGATTGCGAATGCAATTAAGTGTACTATTCCTGCAAAGGCAGCAGCCCCAGATGGTATACTGGGTGACTTGCTGTAATTAGAACTACAGAAGTGGGCCCAATATATCCTGCTTTTAATCAACAATATAATGAAAGGAGCAGAAGTCGCTATATCTAGGAAAGGAGCAGAGGTCATAACTATATATAAAAAGGGAGACGGCGAGGACACTAACAAATACAGGGCTATCACCCTAATAGATACCATGCAGAAAGTGGTTGGCAAAGCCCTTGTAAATAGGATTCAAAATTGGATGGAGGAGGAAGATGATCTTTCCACCTATCAAACAGGTTTTAGTAAAGGTACCAGTACAGGACTGTTTACATTACTTTGTTATATTGGAAAGTAGTCATAATTGTCATGGGAAGTCTTTACTTGCGTTCATTGAGCTTAAAACTAATTATGATTTAGTGCTGCAAGAGAAGCTATGGTGAGTGCTCCAGGAAATTGGCTTACCCTCATACCTTTTAAATATTTTAATACGCCTCCATGATGAAACCTATGCCCGAGTTAGATGGGGGCTCATGGGAAAAGTAAAGACAAGATACAGTTCAACAGGCGGTTTGCCAGGGCTGTGTGATGGCCCCTACCCTCTTTTCACTTTATGTAAATGGAGTGGTTAGTTTTTTTAGCCAATTTCAAAAATAAAATTGATCTAATTTTTGAAGGGGAAAAAAACCATACCCTACTGTTGGCAGACGACACTATTTTAATATCGAAAACCCCAATGGGCCTCCGGGAACTCCACACCCACTTTCAATTTTTCCTGTACACAAAGGGGCCTAATGATAAACATCACAAAGACTACGTTTATGGCTTTCAATGTGGGCAAACATTTTAATAACACTCTCACTAACAATGGTTTACCCCTTAGAGAGAGTCCATTCCTTTGATTAACTGGGTATTAGGTTATCAAATAAAATGCAATGGGGGACTCACATGAACAAAATGTTACTGAACCATAAGAGGGTGGTGGATTCCATTGGTAGGGACCAAAGGTTAACGTCAAGTAGACTGGTAGCTCCTTCACTAGTAGTCTATAAAGGTAAAGCTGTGAGGTCAAGAATTTATGGCGCTGAACTTTGGGGCTTCGAAAAAACTAATGAGATTGGACGATCAAAGAGTAAATTCTTTAGAGATCTGGTATCCGTCACTACCAATACACCACTCAAGCCCATACTCTCTGACATGGGCAGACACACTTTTAGCGAGGTGGATATACTTTGCCCTATTCTATACTTGATAAGACTAAGACGCACCCCAGAACTCCATGGCTATGCGACGGTCCTTTCTGAGCTAATTACCCTTGATAACAACAAAGGTGTTAAGTGGCTTAAAGATCTAAAGGAATTACTGACCAAGCTGGGCTTAGCCAAAGCTTGGGCCAAGCAGGTCACTCCGACTAAGAGAGAGTTAAAAAAGAATTACTGGAACTGGGTAAATCACCAGGTCTTACATAAACCAATGCTTGTCTGACTATTTGAAGAGTTCATCCAGCATAAATCAGTTTGATCCCTGGAACGTTATCTAGATTTTATCAGGAAACACAGAGACAGGGCACTATATATGCAGTTTACATTAGGGTCAGTAAGGCTAAATACCAAACTGGCAAAATGGGACCCAACAACATCCAACCTATATAACTGCCCCTGCTGTGATGCACAACAAGAAACTGTAGACCATGTAGTCTTTGCTTGCCCAGCCTACAAGCAAGCAAGGGCCAAATGGATCAAGCCTATATGTATTATATTTGGGCACTAGAAACCTCCTTGATGCTCTACGAATCATGAGAAGTGACTCAAGTAGGTCCTCGCTAGTATGTGGTGTTACAAAGTACCTGTGGATTATCCGTATAAGGGCACAATTAAGGAGTAATGTGCAAATAAATACCATCTAATCTGTGGATCGGAGAGATAATTTACACATAGGAATTATTTGCAAAGTACTGAAGATTAACTGTTTTGTATGGGACATGTGTTTTAGCTAATCTGTAATTTTAAACCTAATGAGCAAATGCCAATTAAGATATTAAGCGTAAATTTAGAGTGGACGGTATAGCCAGGTTTTAAAAACTTGTTTTTACTATATGAAATATTCATTTTATATACTTTTATGTGACTGTGAAATGCTTTTATGATAATTGCTATCGAATAAAGCTTATGCAAAATGAATGGGGAGCATGGAAGAGTTCCTGACTAAGTGGCTCATCCGGCTGGCTACTTCCATAGTTGTTGTCCTATTATTTTAACCTCTATGAAGCACGCATTGGAACGAAAAGCTGAGGACGCGGAGGGTAGGGCGCGCCGCAGCAACATTAGAGTCCTGGGTGTGCCGGAGCGATTGGAGGCGGGGAATGCCGAGCGCTTCCTGGAGGACTGGATTCAGACTCAACTGTGCCCGCATGGGCTATCAAATGTATTTGGCATCGAACGAGCGCATAGGGCCATGGTACCCCCCCCACCCGGGGGAGCCTCCGAGGGCATTGATTGCGAAGATCCTGAACTATATAAGTCCGGGATTGCATTCTGAAGGCGGCGAGGTAGACGGAGTCTCTCACCATTGAGAACAGCCACATATGCATCTATCCTGATTACACCCAACAGGTGCAAGAGCAGCGAAAGGCCTACCTGGGAGTCAAGCAGAAGCTCCAGGAGATGAAGCTACAATATATGCTGTTATATCCGGCCAAGGTCAAGGTGATATCTCAGGGCCGGGCACATTTCTTCGAATAGCCCGCTGAGGTGTGGGAGTGGCAGGAGATACAGGTGTGACGACATGCCCACAGGAGAGTGAGGGGGGCCCCGTGAGACCTGGGGGAACCATCCCCAGAGACGACGATGCAGAAGGCGGAGCCGTTGGGACCTTCCTTGGCAAGGGATGGTCCAGAGTCCTCGGGCGCATCCGCCCCTGGGGACGTGTTGGTTCCAGATACCCTGCAGGACATTGTGCCAGGTACAGACTCTACGGCTCCGGTGATCCCAGAGACTGGAATGTCTGAACTGCTGCAGGGGACGGCTCTGTCGTAAGGTACTGTTGGAGTGAAGAGTGTTGTGCTCTGCTTTGGGGGCTTTAGTGCTGGGCCTTGAGTTTGTATGAGGTACCTGGGAGCCGTGCTGTTCGAGCTTGAATGACGGAGAGGAGCGTAGGACCTGTATCCCGTTGGAACGACCTTATGTGGCGGTGTCTGTCTTTATTTTGGCTGGGGAGGGCCCTGCTTTGGGACTGATGCCGGCGGCCAAGCCCAGGTTCATTTCTGTACGTCTGGGTCCCATCGGGAGCTAAAAGGGGGGTGGGTGGTGTTTGGTTGGGTGTGTGTGTGTGTGTGTATTGGATGGGACGAATAGGGTGGCTGTGTACATCATGGCACCAGCAGGGGAGGGCAGGATAGCGTGTTTTGTTGTTGCTGTCATCTTGCTCGTGGGTGGGGGTGGGGGTAGATGTTATGGGGGGTTGTGGGGTTAGGGGGGCTTGGGGGGTTGGTGGGGTTGGGAGGGGAAATTGTTGCTGGCATCGAGAGTACTGTGTTTCTGTTATTTGAATGGCTGATCAGATGGGCTAGGTCCCCCGGCCTGGATGCTGGTTGGGCCCGTGGGTGGCGGAACACGCCGTTTGTAATATATGTCCAGGTTGGGCGTGATCTCCTGTCATGGGTTTAAATTCTTAACTTGGAACGTGCGTGGATTGGGCACTTGCACTAAAAGATACAGGGTCCTTTCATTCCTCCGACGCCATGGCGTCTCCATTGCGTGCCTCCAGGAGACCCACTTGAACGAAGAGGGTGCCCAGAAGCTGTCCTAAAAATGGCGGGCCAGATGCTTCATTGATCCTATTCTACCTATGCCAGGGGGGTCCTAATCTGGGTGGCACCTGGGGTTCCCTGTGCCGTGATTGTGTAACAATAATAAATGCATGGGGCTAGTGGCAGACTGTATGAAAGGAAGGGCTATTTGTATTTAAAGAATGTAAATCGAAAGAAGATTTCTGGTATCTACAGTCCAAAGACAATAGAAATTGAGGAAGGACTGACAACCTTATTCTATGACATAGAAACCTTTGGCTGGGGAACTTTCAGCAGAGTAGGTGGCTCACTGTGTGTGTGCAGGGGCTTTGAGTGAGTTTTGACCAGGGTTCAAACCCCAGGTGGGGAAAATGTTTTTTTATTTTTTTTTTTTTTTTTCTAAATTCCACAAATGAAAGCTGTGCCTTTGTAAATGACCCCCTAGCAGTATCTGGGAGAACTATGGCCTCCTTACTCATAGTGCATGTCAGGCATTGATAATGGCATCCTGTGTGGCACGTGGATAGGGGGGACAGGTTTGCTATGAAACAATCACTTATTTAGTGGAATGAGAATTTAGGGATGATTGAGTAAGAATTGGAAATGCATGGGGCTAGTGGCAGACTGTATGAAAGGAAGGGCTATTTGTATTTAAAGAATGTAAATCGAGAGAAGATTTCTGGTATCTAAAGTCCAAAGACAATAGAAATAGAGGAAGGACTAACAACCTTACTCTATGACATAAAGACCTTTGGCTGGGAAACTTTCAGCAGACTACGTGGCTCACTGTGTATGTGCAGGGGCTTTGAGTGAGTTTTGACCAGGGTTCAAACCACAGGTGGGGAAAAGCTTTCTTTTTTTTTTTTTTTTTTTTTTTTTTTAAATTTTATTTCTACATTCCACAAATGAAAGCTGTGCCTTTGTAAATGACCCCCTAGCAGTATCTAGGAGAACTATGGCCTCCTTACTCATAGTGCATGTCAGGCATTGATAATGGCATGCTGGGTGGCACGTGAATAGGGGGGACAGGTTTGCTATGAAAGAAATCACTTATTTAGTGGAATGAGAATTTGGGGATGATTGTGTAAGAATTGGAAATGCATGGGGCTCGTGGCAGACTGTATGAAAGGAAGGGCTATTTGTATTTAAAGAATGTAAATCGAGAGAAGATTTCTGGTATCTACAGTCCAAAGACAATAGAAATAGAGGAAGGACTGACATCCTTATTCTATGACATAGATACCTTTGGCTGGGGAATTTTCAGCAGAGTATGTGGCTCACTGTGTTTGTGCAGGGGCTTTGAGTGAATTTTGACCAGGGTTCAAACCCCAGGTGGGGAAAAGCTTTCTTTTTTTTTTTTTTTTTTAAATTTTATTTCTAAATTCCACAAATGAAAGCTGTGCCTTTGTAAATGACCCCCTAGCAGTATCTAGGAGAACTATGGCCTCCTTCCTCATAGTGCATGTCAGGCATGCATTGATAATGGCATGCTGGGTGGCACGTGGATAGGGGGGACAGGTTTGCTATGAAAGAAATCACTTATTTAGTGGAATGAGAATTTGGGGATGATTGTGTAAGAATTGGAAATGCATGGGGCTAGTGGCAGACTGTATGAAAGGAAGGGCTATTTGTATTTAAAGAATGTAAATCGAGAGAAGATTTCTGGTATCTAAAGTCCAAAGACAATAGAAATAGAGGAAGGACTAACAACCTTACTCTATGACATAAAGACCTTTGGCTGGGAAACTTTCAGCAGACTACGTGGCTCACTGTGTATGTGCAGGGGCTTTGAGTGAGTTTTGACCAGGGTTCAAACCCCAGGTGGGGAAAAGCTTTCTTTTTTTATTTTTTATTTTATTTCATTTCTACATTCCACAAATGAAAGCTGTGCCTTTGTAAATGACCCCCTAGCAGTATCTAGGAGAACTATGGCCTCCTTACTCATAGTGCATGTCAGGCATTGATAATGGCATGCTGGGTGGCACGTGGATAGGGGGGACAGGTTTGCTATGAAAGAAATCACTTATTTCGTGGAATGAGAATTTGGGGATGATTGTGTGAGAATTGGAAATGCATGGGGCTAGTGGCAGACTGTATGAAAGGAAGGGCTATTTGTATTTAAAGAATGTAAATCGAGAGAAGATTTCTGGTATCTAAAGTCCAAAGACAATAGAAATAGAGGAAGGACTAACAACCTTACTCTATGACATAAAAACCTTTGGCTGGGAGAATTTCAGCAGACCACGTGGCTCACTGTGTATGTGCAGGGGCTTTGAGTGAGTTTTGACCAGGGTTCAAACCCCAGGTGGGGAAAAGCTTTCTTTTTTTTTTTTTTTTTTTTTTATTTTATTTCTACATTCCACAAATGAAAGCTGTGCCTTTGTAAATGACCCCCTAGCAGTATCTAGGAGAACTATGGCCTCCTTACTCATAGTGCATGTCAGGCATTGATAATGGCATGCTGGGTGGCACGTGGATAGGGGGGACAGGTTTGCTATGAAAGAAATCACTTATTTAGTGGAATGAGAATTTGGGGATGATTGTGTAAGAATTGGAAATGCATGGGGCTAGTGGCAGACTGTATGAAAGGAAGGGCTATTTATATTTAAAGAATGTAAATCGAGAGAAGATTTCTGGTATCTATAGTCCAAAGACAATAGAAATAGAGGAAAGACTGACAACCTTATTTTATGACATATATAGCTTTGGCTGGGGAGCTTTCAGCAGAGTAGGTGGCTCACAGTGTATGTGCAGGGGCTTTGAGTGAGTTTTGACCAGGGTTCAAGCCCCACCTCGGGAAATTATTTTTTAATCTTATTTTTATTTTTTTAAACAATTTATTTATTTTAGCAGAGTGAAAGCAGAGTGAAACATAGTCCTTTGGAAATGCTCAAATGATAATAATGAAAGACCAAGTAGAAAATCTATGGCATATGTCACATCAGATGTGGCATATGCCACATGACTGAGTGACACGTGTCACATGCCAGACTTGGGCTCCAACCCCTTCTCGTCATTTATGACAATATGTTAAGGA
>NW_028246205.1:0-1000 GCF_964263255.1 Lissotriton vulgaris
TAAATGACATTGTATCATCATAAGAGGACTCTCAAATTGAAAAATATGTTTGACGACAGGAACCTACATTAAGGAATTGGTCAAATGCTGGTACATTGCTTGAGCTGTGAGTGCTGAGGAATCAGAGCAACACAAGTTGTAATAGACTAGAGAGCTTCCCAACAGCATGCCGCTGAAATGCTACTAGAGCTGCACAGAGGGGACATGAAGGAATGATGTCTGGGCATCAATGGAGTGCAAACCAGGGGGGGGGGGATAATAGTGCTATTAATATGTGACATTGTAATGTGGATTTAGAATGAAGATTAAAAGGGAGTGCTTGTGGTCTGACCCCTAACAAGCCGTTGTTTGGAATGATTTGAAAGAGAAGACTGACTAAATCAAGTATGAAAGATTCTGCTGCTCTTAATTCAGCACGACTGGCAAAGACAGAGATACTCCCGGGGGCACTTTCACACTACAATATTTAGTAATGGCAATCTAAAGGTAAGGGAACAGGTCGTTTAGCCACCAAAGAGACCACGCTACTACCTTGAAGGGGGCAGACTCAACTTTGAAATGCAGATCAGCGTGCATTACCAGAATGATAAATTCACTATAACAGTATATGAAGGTCACCTCCGCTGCAATAAAACAAAGGTTTATTCTTTGCTTGTCGCAGTGATTTCCTGCCCTCTCTGAAGAAAAAAGACGGACAGGGGTATGCCCAAATCACCTGGGCCGAGGTCATTAAATAGATGAATAACAAAGAAGTACGGAGGGATAAATATCCAATTTATTTATAGTAAGGGCACAATTAATTACCCTGACAATACTGTATGATTTCACAAAAACAATTTTCAACATGATTTCACACACATACCACATATCACTTCAAAAATAAGTTGATGAAAAAACATACAACAATGTTTAGACAATCACAATTACAAGACATACATATATGTATATACATATTTATGTATATATATATTCACTGAAAAAAACATAGGTTTCACACCAG